>NW_027509290.1:0-137500 GCF_048541705.1 Temnothorax americanus
TTTCTTACAAAAATGGGCAGTTCTCGCCGGAGTTCTGCAAAATTTCCTAAGTCCCAAAAAATATTTTTTTTTCTTTTTTTTTCGAAAATCGGCAGTTCTCGCCGGAGTTCTGCAAAATTTCCTAAGTCCCAAAAAATATATATATATTTTTTTTTTTTTCAAAAATCGGCAGTTCTCGCCGGAGTTCTGCAAAATTTCCTAAGTCCCAAAAAATTTTTTTTTTTTTTTTTTTTTTTTTTTCAATAATCGGCAGTTCTTGCCGGAGTTCTGCAAAGTTTTCTAAGTCCCAAAAAATTTTTTTTTTTTTTTTTTTTTTTTAAATCGGCAGTTCTCGCCGGAGTTTTGCAAAATTTCCTAAGTCCCAAAAAATATATATTTTTTTTTTTTTTTTAAATCGGCAGTTCTCGCCGGAGTTCTGCAAAATTTCCTAAGTCCCAAAATTTTTTTTTTTTTTTTCAAAAATCGGCAGTTCTCGCCGGAGTTCTGCAAAATTTCCTAAGTCCCAAAAATTTTTTTTTTTTTTTTTTTTTTTAAATCGGCAGTTCTCGCCGGAGTTCTGCAAAATTTCCTAAGTCCCAAAATTTTTTTTTTTTTTTTTTCAAAAATCGGCAGTTCTCGCCGGAGTTCTGCAAAATTTCCTAAGTCCCAAAAAAAAATTTTTTTTTTTTTTTTTAAATCGGCAGTTCTCGCCGAAGTTCTGCAAAATTTCCTAAGTCCCAAAAAATATTTTTTTTTTTTTTTTTTTTTTCAAAAATCGGCAGTTTTCGCCAGAGTTCTGCAAAATTTCCTAAGTCCCAAAAAATATTTTTTTTTTTTTTTTCAAAAATCGGCAGTTCTCGCCGGAGTTCTGCAAAATTTCCTAAGTCCCAAAAAATATTTTTTTTTTTTTTTTTCAAAAATCGGCAGTTCTCGCCGGAGTTCTGCAAAATTTCCTAAGTCCCAAAAAATATATATATATATATTTTTTTTTCAAAAATAAGCAGTTTTCGCCGGAGTTCTGCAAAATTTCATAAGTCCCAAAAAATATTTTTTTAATTTTTTTTTTTTTTCAAAAGTCGGCAGTTCTCGCCGGAGTTCTGCAAAATTTCCTAAGTCCCAAAAAATATTTTTTTTTTTTTTTTTTCAAAAATCGGCAGTTCTCGCCGGAGTTCTGCAAAGTTTCCTAAGTCCCAAAAAATATTTTTTTTTTTTTTTTAATCGGCAGTTTTCGCCGGAGTTTTGCAAAGTTTCCTAAATCCCAAATTTTTTTTTTTTTTTTTTTTTAAATCGGCAGTTCTCGCCGGAGTTCTGCAAAATTTCCTAAGCCCCAAAAAATATTTTTTTTTTTTTTTTTTTTTTTTTTAAATCGGCAGTTCTCGCCGGAGTTCTGCAAAATTTCCTAAGTCCCAAAAAATATATATATATATATTTTTTTTTTCAAAAATAAGCAGTTCTCGCCGGAGTTCTGCAAAATTTCATAAGTCCCAAAAAGTTTTTTTTTTTTTTTTTTTTTCAAAAATCGGCAGTTCTCGCCGGAGTTCTGCAAAATTTCATAAGTCCCAAAAAATATTTTTTTTTTTTTTTTTTTCAAAAATCGGCAGTTCTCGCCAGAGTTCTGCAAAATTTCCTAAGTCCCAAAAAATATATTTTTTTTTTTTTTCAAAAATCGGCAGTTTTCGCCGGAGTTCTGCAAAATTTCCTAAGTCCCAAAAAATATTTTTTTTTTTTTTTAATCGGCAGTTCTCGCCGGAGTTCTGCAAAATTTCATAAGTCCCAAAAAGTTTTTATTTTTCTATTTTTTTTTTTTCAAAAATTGGCAGTTCTCGCCGGAGTTCTGCAAAATTTCATAAGTCCCAAAAAATATTTTTTTTTTTTTTTCAAAAATCGGCAGTTTTCGCCGGAGTTCTGCAAAGTTTCCTAAGTCCCAAAAAATATATTTTTTTTTTTCAAAAATCGGCAGTTTTCGCCGGAGTTCTGCAAAACTTCCTAAGTTCCCAAAATTTTTTTTTTTTTTCAAAAATCGGCAGTTCTCGCCGGAGTTCTGCAAAATTTCCTATGTCCCAAAAATTATTTTTCTTTCTTTTTTTTTCAAAAATCGGCAGTTCTCGCCGGAGTTCTGCAAAATTTCCTAAGTCTCAAAATTTTTTTTTTTTTTTTTTTCAAAAATTGGCAGTTTTTGCCTTAGTTCTGCAAAATTTCCTAAGTCCCAAAAAATTTTTTTTTTTTTTTTTTTTTCAAAAATCGGCAGTTCTCGCCGGAGTTCTGCAAAATTTCCTAAGTCCCAAAAAATATTTTTTTTTTTTTTTTCAAAAATCGGCAGTTCTTGCCGGAGTTCTGCAAAATTTCCTAAATCCCAAAAAATATTTTTTTTTTTTTTTCAAAAATCGGCAGTTCTCGCCGGAGTTCTGCAAAATTTCCTAAGTCCCAAAAAATATTTTTTTTTTAATTTTTTTTTATTTTTTATTTATTTTTTATTTTTAGATAATTTAGTTATATGTAGCAACAAATTTTAATTTTAATTAATTAATTATTTTATTTTAATAAGGTTTAGAAATGTCAACTGCCAAGCCCCTGGATCTTGTCATGACGCAGCTGTATTTAAAAACTCTACACTGTATAAAGAAGCAGAACGGATAATTCCAAAAGTATATTTTTTAAAATAAAAATTTACTCTGCAATATTTTTGAGAAGTAAAATAATCGCAATATCTATTTCAGAAAACGAAGTTAATTAATGGTGTTGAGGTACCATATTTCTTAATTGGAGATCCAGCGTATCCATTACTACCTTGGTTAATGAAAGGATACACAAAAATTGCACATTTAACACCACAAGAAGACTCATTTAATGTTTGAATAGTTTGAATAGTAACAGAGTAGATATTGAAATGGCATTTGGACGTCTTAAATCACGATGGCGTTGTTTATTAAAACTTATAGATCTACATTATACTAGCGTGCCTAAAGTAGTAATTGCATGTTGCGTATTACATAATATTATGGAATTTAAAAATGAACCAATTTTACCTCAGTGGATGGAATCAGTTGAATCATCTAGAAATATATTTCCTCAACCCGTAAGAAATGAATGTAGAACATCTGATTCTTATGATGCTTCCAATACACGAGATGCTCTACGTGATTATATGACACAATTTCCTTTAAGAGAAAATCATATCAAATTACATAAATAATATAAAAGTACATAATATCTGTAACTTGAGACTGAATAAAATAAGCATTTATTATAATAAAATAATTTATTTATTTATTTTATTACATGTGTGTGTGTGTGTGTGTGTGTGTGTGTGTGTGTGTGTGTGTGTGTGTGTGTGTGTGTGTGTGTGTGTGTGTGTGTGTGTGTGTGTGTGTGTGTGTGTGTGTGTGTGTGTGTGTGTGTGTGTGTGTGTGTGTGTGTGTGTGTGTGTGTGTGTGTGTGTGTGTGTGTGTGTGTGTGTGTGTGTGTGTGTGTGTGTGTGTGCGTGTGTGTGTGTGTGTGTGTGTGCGTGTGCGTGTGCGTGTGCGTGTGCGTGTGCGTGTGCGTGTGCGTGTGCGTGTGCGTGTGCGTGTGCGTGTGCGTGTGCGTGTGCGTGTGCGTGTGCGTGTGCGTGTGCGTGTGCGTGTGCGTGTGCGTGTGCGTGTGCGTGTGCGTGTGCGTGTGCGTGTGCGTGTGCGTGTGCGTGTGCGTGTGCGTGTGCGTGTGCGTGTGCGTGTGCGTGTGCGTGTGCGTGTGCGTGTGCGTGTGCGTGTGCGTGTGCGTGTGCGTGTGCGTGTGCGTGTGCGTGTGCGTGTGCGTGTGCGTGTGCGTGTGCGTGTGCGCGTACGTGTGCGGGTGCGTGCGTGTGCGTGTGCGTGTGCGTGTGCGTGTGCGTGTGCGTGTGCGTGTGCGTGTGCGTGTGCGTGTGCGTGTGCGTGTGCGTGTGCGTGTGCGTGTGCGTGTGCGTGTGCGTGTGCGTGTGCGTGTGCGTGTGCGTGTGCGTGTGTGTGAACACATATATATGTATATAATGCTACAAACGTTCGTAAACACTATTTATTAAAAATAAGATTTGTGTTTTTTGAAACAACTAAATAAACGTTTCATAAACTGTACCTTACACTAAATTACAAAATAAAAAATACTCTTTTTGCCCCCTTTGTAATTATTTAACTGAAGTTACTTAGTATTTGGTTTGCAGGTACATTTTACAGTAAGAATATTATCTAAATAATTCAACTAAAAATTATTATATTTAAATCACTATATGTGCAAACGTAGTTATATTTAATTTTTTTTTTTTAAACTTAAATTATTCTTTATTCTTTTGTAACAATTTAATGTTTTATTTTTATGAGATCAAACAATAAAATAACTATTATCTACCTTCAAAAATAAAATATAGACTGTATAAGTATAAAACTTTCATATAAAACTTTCAAATAAAAACGAGATACTTTTAAATTAAAAACCCTCTTATTTTGTGACTTGAGTTGAAGTAGATGTTGAGCTTGAATTAAAATAATAAGACGTTGGAGAAGTTATTGAGGAAGTTGTTGGGAAAGTTGTTGAGGAAGTTGTTGATATGGCTGAAGGAAATGAAAAAGGTATCGATAATAATGGTGGCGTTGGTGTAGAAGGTGGTGTGACAATAACTGGTGAACATCTTTCTGAAGATTGAATAACATTAAGTGGTACTTTTACAAAACGAGGGTTATTAAATGATTGCACTGGACGTCTAAACTGTTCAGGATTAGGACAATAATTTGTAGTTACTTGAGATTGTAAAGTATTAACATGCAAATTTTGTATCAATAATTGAGTTTGCTGCTGTAACATTTTTTCTTGTTGTTGCAAAATATTATTAATCATCTTATTTTGAGTTTCTATAGCAATTCTAGTAACATCTTCATTAGATTTTATTAATTTTTGAATACAACCATCAAATACTTGAGCAAATGTTTGACGATTTGTTGATCTTGCAGACTTAATTCTTTTTTTAGAATCTTTATTTTTGTTATTTTCCAACATTGCAACATCATTATTATTATTATCATCAATTATCTCGTTATTTATTGATGTTTCCAATTGTTGAACAGCTTTATCAATAGTTAGGTCTGAATTTTTCTGAATACTATTACTGTCAGTCTCATTAATACTGCTAATATTATTACTTTTATCAATATTTTTATACTGACTTTCACTTTCATTAATGTATGAATTATTAAACTCGTCAGAAAATTTTGAACATCCTGGAATTGATCCATCTGCATCGGGAATATTATCAAACATATCTACGTCAACTGATGACGCAGCATTTAAAGAATCCATTCTTTTTTGAATATTTATAGGTCAACATCCAAATAATTCATGAAGCTCATCATAAAACGTACATTTTTTCATTACTCCTGCACCGCTTTTTGAAAGTGTTGTCCTACAATTATTGTAGTTTCTTATAACAAAAATAAGAGTCACTTATTGAGAATACGAAGATTATACTATAAGAGAAAAAAACTTTGTTGCAAAAGAAAAAATTGCAAGAAGTATATATCAAATTTTATAATTGTACTTACGCTTTAATGCTTGAAATTTTATATGTATTTGCGTTGCACTTTGGCAATAACTTTTTTTTTCATATCTTGTTCTAAAGATTTGAAGATTTCTGCAATGCGAAATCTTTTGTTGTCCATAATCTTCAAAATTTCCTTTTCTTCTAAATGATTAATTAACGTCAAAGTTTCATCATATGACCATATATCACGTTTATTTTCCATTTTGACTACTAATAAAGGGTAACTGTTATGAATAATAAAAAGTAAAGATTGGCACTATCTATTTTGAATCTGTTTCAACCGTTTCCACCGACTAAATTTTGTGTAAAATCGCTACCACTCCGACAAAGCATGTAGATTGAAATAGGAGTGAAATGAGTGCAGTTAGTCACGTTTCCATCGACTTAAGTTTGGTTCTACGCCGCACTAGGTGCAAATTAATGCTTCGGTGGAAACTAGACCAATGTTCATCGAAGTACTGGACATTAGGTCACGCAAGCAGTTGGCCTCGAAATTGGTCAACAAAAGGTTGCAGTTAAAGTCACCACCGATTATGATATTTCTGTACATATGTGAAGCACTTGTCAATGTGTCAAAGAACTCATGTGGGAGAATGCCCTTGGGTTTTCTACAGACCGATGCGAACAGTACCGACTTGTCGCTGGGCAGACGAATCTCAGCAATCAAATATTCAGGAGAGTTAAAGTCAACTCTTGAAGAAACAGCGACAATCTTAGCCTTCAATGAGTCGTGAATGAAGCAGGCAACGCCTCCACCTCGCCTACCCTCGCGATCATGACGAATCAAGAAATAGCCGGCCAAGGCCACAAGTGCATCGGAAACTTCAGAGTGCAGCCAGGTTTCATGAAATAACATGAAAAAAGTTAGTAGCAAAATGCATTCTGATAAAATCAATGTGTCCTCCAAGGGAATTGGCATTGAACTGCGCCACACAAAACCGAGACGATTTCACGAGTGATACTTCACGATTAGCAGAAGGCGTCATGTGGTGATTTCGGGCCGCTCAAAGTAATTTGGCCAGGTCCGACTCAGAATCGATATTAATCGTGGGCTTGCCGTCTGAGAGTCTTACGCATATTCTTCCACTTTTTATCCACACGTACTTGTAGGATTTTTTCTTTGCAACACGTCTAGTCGAGTTTAATAGATCGTATGTGGCTTTGGGTAGCATTTTGTTTACATAAATTTTGCGATCCGAGTCGTTTCCGCATACATCACTCTGTTTGAGTACTCGCCTAGTACGCATCTTAGACATAACCTCATAACGGACAGCGCATGCAGTTAGTGTAACAGCAATCGAGCTCGTATTGGCCGCACGCAAAGAACGATCCCGGTCTGCAGCCGGAAGTGCCCTCCGAACCATAGGTCTCACGTTTATGACATGACACATGAGATTTTTAATGTTAAGGGCCGCGAACACGTTATGTACCAACTCCACAGGTGTAACCGGTAGCACAACAGGCACACCCGAGATGACCAGCCCGTTGTTCACTTGCTCATTAGCAATAGAAACAGTCGGTGCACACACACACGCACGCACGCACGCACGCACGCACGCACGCACGCACGCACGCACGCACGCACGCACGCACACACACAGACACAGACCTCAGTTCCCTGAGCTCTACAACCTCGCGCGCCAATGCAGAGACTGTTTGCTCAAGCGTAACTATACGTGTACTGTTTTCCAGTACCATGTCAGCAATGCGCCCAAGATCGTTAAGCTTATCCGTTATCTCTCTATTGGTCCGCTGTTTTTGCAACACCGATATTGGAAGTGGCGCGAATGTCCAATTTAATAAAAAGATGGAAGCTTAATTCGTTGTAGAATGTGTACAGACCAGTATAGTTGCATTTTATTTTGCTCGCTCCAAGACACTAAAACTTCGTTTTGAAATTATTTTATAATTCGGTGATATGCATAAATATGAGTACGAGCGACCGTCGCAGTACGTACATTGCTCCGTTTTATGAATACTGAGCACTGACGCCATTGCGTTGTTTACAACTTTTTCAATACTGCTCCATGTGTCAATAGTATATGACAATACACGACGTTCTGTTTTTGATTGAATTTCCGCAAGAAACCAGGCTTTTAAGGATTTCTGCTCTGTTTCGTAACAGTTCCATTGACAATCCTTCGTTGATCAATTTGGAAACGAATTTCAACGTGCTGTTCTCCAACTGTTCAAGAATCGATGCGTAATGGACATCATCAATAGCACTCGTCATAAGAATTTGGACTAGTGAATCGAAACCACACGTGTTTATTACAAAATACTGCTTGCCATCAATTTTCCACGGCCACGTACATTTGAAACCATTCGGTAGGAAAAATGGTTTTTTTTTCTTACTGATGAGTTGGTTTATCTGTCGAATTTCTGGATAAGGCTTGAAATATTTGCTGGTTTTAACCGTTAGCGAAACTTGTTTTGAAATTACGCTTTTTGTTGTTGCAATTGGGTTTTCCATGCAAAACGGGTATTTCGGAAACTTTAAATCGTCTGTTTCTTCAATTTTATAGTATGAATGTTCTGTCTTTACAGTATTTGACTGTTCTGAGTGAAGTAACTGTGCTGTGTCATTCTCGATTATAACGTTGTGTTCGCTGTCAATTGATTCGTCGCTACTGCAGTAGTCACCATCGATATTACATTGCTTTTGAGCTTTGTTCTTCCAGTCTTCTACGGACTTTAAGTCTGAATCCTCGAAAATATTGGGTTCATTTTCTGTTAAGCACGTTTGTATTTTATTTACGTCTTCTGTGTTATTTGACAACGGAGTCATTAAATCGTAAGACGCTTTCTTTGTCTCTTGGATTTTGGCAGCGGCTGAAACATTACCGGCCTTATTGTTATTTACATCGTTTGTTTAATCTTTGTTCGTCAATCTCATATTGTAATTTAATATCTTGGAGCTAAATATTGACGTTGCTCCGACTATGTCGAGCACATGTTGTCTTATAAAGTAATCAACACGCATCGGTGGTTTAGGCTTCGTCAGAACACTTGTTTTGATATCATTAAAATATCTTTCCACATAACTCAAAGACGCGTGCGGAGCATAATACGGAAGCGCCGGACTAGTCCATAACGGGAATTTTTTAAATAACAAAAATAGATTTTAAATGAAATCAGGAAGATAAAACGCCTTAAGGTTTTTGCCTTCGCGTGTCTTCTGTTTGGCCATTGCTACATTGCCGAAGCCACCGTTCAATTGGAGTACCGGCGTTCAATGACTTATCCCATTCTGGGATGACTTTCGAAGACTTTCTATCAATGTTTTTTGGCTCAAATATATCGTTATCGCAATCTCGATTTTCTATTGTTAAGCTTGACACGCGCTCGCCGCACTAGCACTTTTACCGCACTCGCAAACGCGCCGCGCTTCCCCGTCACCGGGAATAAAAATACTCTCTGCTATTATAAAGAACGGATTTATTGCTCTAATACAACAAGACACGTCTGTCTAGTTCGAGATCCAGAGCATAAATCTGATGGCCGGCTGTTAGTAAACAGCATCGTCAAGCAACCCGTCGTCAGGTTGCAATATTCTTCTGCCGCCCAGGCGTCTAACGAGCGATACGGCACGAGCGCACAGCGAGCGTACAGCACGGGCGTAACACTATCCCCCCCTCTTCCAAGACTGTCGCCCCGACAATCCGGGAGGGTAGTTTTTCGCGGTCCACAGCTCCTCTGTTCCGTGGGCTCCAGGGCACCAAATAGTTTACTTGCCCTCCTCGAGCTGCTGCTCCGAGTCAACGGACCCTATCCCTCTTGGTCTCCGGTAGCCGCACTCCAGGTCTCCAACCGTCTCTCTTCTGGAGAGAGCTGGCCAGGCTCCCCCCTCTGACGGTCCCAGGATGACCCCGCAGAAGCTCCGCTCTTCTCCCGGCGTAGTCTCTCTCGCTGCCGTCCTCCTCCGCTGCCGTTTCCCTAATCTTCGGACAAGGGGGGGGGACTTCCTGAGGACCCAGCGCCACTCAAGGCTCCCCAGGTCTCTGTTTCGGCATTCGCCTAAGTCCCTCGGAAAATCTCAGTCAATAACCGAGGAAGAGGCAGACTTCTTAAAAAAAAAAAAAACTTTTTTGAGAAGAAGTCTTCGGCCGATGTTCTGCCGCAGTACCTTCTTATCTCCTCACGTACCACCAATTTCCTCTAGGAAAATTAACATCACGCACAGTAAAAGGGAACCAAATATTTAAACAACGAAATCAAAATAAAACTCATTATTTTATTTTTTTATTAACATTCAGAGCAACATTTTCATTAGTAATAATCGGGGTATCTATAACTCGAGCCAAACCCACCCCGCTGAGTTTGACTAAACCGCGTTTCAGTTTAACTAAACCGCGTTTCTCCCTTCCTCGGGACACTCGGACCGGAAATGTCCGGTCTTCCCGCATGTCCAGCATTCCCCGCGGCTAGCGCTAAATTTGCTGCCACGGCCATTTCCTTTTTGATCTTTTTTCCCCTCCTCTTTCTGTTCCTTATCCCCTTCTACCTACCCCTTCTCATTATTCGCGCTTCCTTTCTGTTTTTTTTCTCAGTGATTATAAAATTTTTCGCGGGCGAAACCCTCCCCCTGAATAATTTTTAAACCTTTTGCTCTCTCAATCGCTTGACACAAAGAGGTTATCCCCTCCATTTGTAATGTCCGTCTGATAAAGTGGTCCGTGACGGCCGTCACAAACTGTGAGCACGCAATCTTTTCGCAAATTTCATGGGGCACTCGGGGTATGCGAGACGCGACAGTCGTTCAATATCAGTGCCGAGAGCGGCTAAATCTTCCTCGAATCTTTGTCTGCGGTTTGTGAGCGCGGAATAATAATTTTGGGTTAAACGCCCCTTGCCGAAACGCAACTCGAGCTTCGACTTTAACTCCGCAAAATTAAGACAGTAGATATATCAATAACAGTCCTAGGCCGGGGATCTCAGGGGGGGTGAGGGGCGGGGGGGAAGGACTCGTTGGCGAGGGGTTTGCCGGGGGGGGAGGACGACTTGTTGGCGAGGGGTCAGCCGGGGCGGGGGGGAGGGCTCGAGGACGAGGGGTAAGCGGGGCGGGGGGGGAGGGCTCGAGGGCGAGGGGGAGCGGGGCGGGGGGGACGACTCGTTGGTGAGGGGGAGCGGGGCGGGGGGGACGACTCGTTGGTGAGGAGGAGCGGGGGGGAGGACGACTCGTTGGTGAGAGGGAGCGGGGGGGGGAGGCGGCGAGCGTGTCGGGACATGTTTATTAAATATTAATAAACATATCGTATTGACAAGAGGTACCGCCGAGGGGGGGGGTAGATGTCCACTTCTACGCCGAGAATGGTCCCCGGGGGGGGGATCGTCACTTTATCGGCGCGGGGGTATTACAAAGGCGCCGTTCGGCTGCTGGAATTTTATCGGCGAATATAAACAAAACAGCGAGTTAGACATTTGACTCCGCAATGATCTCACTCTTCTAGAACATGCGAGCCGCCATTCGGTTACGGCGTCTCACTACAAAAGCGAGCGTCGATGGCCCTACGACGGTTTGAAGATAAAATAGCCGAGGTAAACAATTGATAAAATTTGTCACCGATGACGATTTAACCGTTGCGGAGTCCTCTTCATGTTTTTTTCTAGGAAGAGCCGCTGCCGATTACGATTTAACCGTCGCGGCGGTATTCGGTTATAGCGCGGCATATTACAAAATGCGAGCGCCGATATCCGGCTGCTGGAATGTATAAACAAAATATGTCTAACGATAATTATACGAACGCATAGCATCCGTTGTCGCCAGGATGATTATGGATCCACATCTTGTGGATCAGTCTTCGGCTAGTTTTCGACGCGAACGTTCATATTCGAGGGTGAAGTTTTTTGTGTCAAGTATTCAATACAGAAGAATATTTTTCACGATAAAGGAGATGACAATAATTCCGATATGGATCGCGAGTTAACGGACGACAGTGACTACTTCAGTGATGAAGACGACAATCATGAAGAAGTCATCGATAGAATAGTGCTAAATTTACGTGAAAGACATTGCGTAATATATTTTTATTATTCAACGGGTGGTGCACTTGCACTATGTGCTCCGTGTATGGTTGCACTATGGGACCTTGATTTCGGCATGTACGCTCGCCTAAAACACTTCGTTGAGAGACGCGGAACGACGCATGGCCGGTATTGTTCAAGATGTCGTGAATCATTGTTTATGATATTTCCGCGTAATATGTGCCCGATTTGCACACGATAAGAAAAAAACATTATCGCGGCTCTTAAAAGTTGATACTTGGGGCTAAAGTTCTTGTGGCGAGTAAGCGGTATAAAAAAACATTTTTTTCAAAAAAACAATGAACAATAATTTCGAGGCAATGGATGTAGATTCATCCGACGAGGATCGTCCGTTGTCGCCGGACAGCACCTATAACAGCGATAAAGACAATAACCGTAGAGAAGTTATGAAAAAAATAGTGTCGCGTCCCGAATTTTTAGCGTTGGATGGACGTACAAAGTGTTGCGCAATTTATTTTTATTTTGAATACGGCTCAGATAACTTGTGTTATTCGTGTATGATCGCTTCACCAGACACTGGTGAGCACATACGTGAACGTCGAGAGCATGTAACCGAGCCGTACGACGTAATGACCATTCAATTTTGCACAGATTGTCGTAATACTCCATTGTTTCAAATATATCCATGCAACATGTGCCCGATTTGCATGAAGTAATAAAAAACATTATCGCGAGTGGGACATTATACATAACGTGCACAACATGGTGTGGATAATTGAAGAGGAATCTGTGGAGCCTCCAAAATCTGACGATGATATACAAATGGAATGTATTACAACAGATATCACCGATGGTTTGCGTGAAGAAGATCAAGGAGTGAAATTGACGGATGTGCAACGAATATCGCCGGTGCAGTTTCTTCGCGATCGCGAACTCGGTATACGCGGAACCGGTCAACGCTTCGCTAGACAAAGAGTCGTTATCAATACCGATTCTCCTTATAAGTGGGATTCTAACGTTAGACGAAAAGTGTATCGACGGCTGCGGGACGAGTGCGTTAGCGAGGAAGAATCACGTGCAGCTCGCCGTGCTGACGTTGTGCCGTATCATATTAGACCTATTGTTGACTATCGCTATTGGGCGTCTAAATTTTGTGAACAACTCTATGATTGTGAAGCAACATACATTAAGATTCATACAGGTATTGGGAAATACGTCGAATTGGTGGTGATGAACAATTCGATACGTTTGTATATGTACCCTTACCCTTATCTCAATAATCCTAATCATCTATTGATGCTTCAAAAAATCTTTGAACGTGACTGTGATGATGTTGATAATTGGGAGCATAATGTCCCTTACTTCTTGCCTCATTATGTTATGTCTAACTACTATCGCATTCAAAGTGGCAAATGATATTGTTCAGCGTGCGATCGAGTCACGTGCAAGTGCTCCATCGAAAAATGTGACGTTATTTAAAAAAGACAATATTAAAAAACAAAAACATGGAACATCTCGATAAAACGGAACGCGACCTGGTGGAAGAATCCAACCAAATCGCTACCTTAAACGAATATCTCGCATGGGAACAGCGATGTGAGAAGTTTATTGAGCAGCTCAAAGAAGACTGTCGTTCCAAACGTCCGCGGCTCTCAGACGGTTTTCAGACTGTTGGAAACAGGTCATCTTTAGTGGCAAGAATCGCGCGACTCGATGGTGCGAAGTCTCTATTACAGAGACGGTTCGTACATATCGGTGGTGATCACGCGGCGGGCAGTAGTAGCGGTAACGAAAACGCGGAAAGACTCGTTTGGCGAGAAATCGATGCCGCGTTCGAATGGCGTGTATTGACCGGTGCGGTGATAAATATCAATTACATCGAATCGCGAAAATTTCTCGAAGACGCCGAAGTCATCGTGCTCGATCGTGTGCGGAACGTCGTGCAAAGACACGCAAGTGTAAAGATAAACACCGTGTTCAACGGCGAGTTTGTGACGGGTTACAAACGTGCGAACAAAAGTGTCAGCACGGGAAACCGTGAACTCTTTCATGCGTCCGATCTGCGCGAGTGGTACGAGCTACACGTTATCGAGCCTACTTTATCGCGTCTCGAAGAGTTTCAGGAATGCGATAGCGGATGGGCGTTTTCGCGTATACTCAATTTGACAGTGAACGTGAACAAGTACAATCCTTTGCGCGCGGGATGTTACATCAATTTACCGCAAAAAATTAAATCGAAAAAAGCGGTGATAAACGTGCAATCGATGAACAATGCGTGCTTTGCGTGGTCAGTGGTCGCCGCGCTGTATCCTGTTCAAGATCATACATATCAGGAATTTTCGTACCCTGATTACACAACAGTATTAAATTTACAAGGCATTGAGTTTCCAATGACTTTGAAACAGATTAAAAAGTTCGAACGACTCAACGATATATCCATCAATGTGTATGCCATCGAGGGAGAGAAGACACCGAACGTTCTCCCGATACGGCTCACCGACCTGAAAAGAGAAAAGCACGTAAATCTGCTGTACGTGCAGGACCTGCGAGACGACAACGTGGGACATTTCGCGTGGATAAAAAATCTATCCCGCCTCGTGAGCTCGCAATTGAACAGGTACGATGATCGGAAATACTTTTGCGATCGGTGAGTACTTATACTCCTTTTAATAAAAATATAAAATAGTTTATTTTTTATTTAATAATTTTCAAAATTGTGTTTTTTCTTTTTTGCAGATGTTTACATTATTTTCATTCGAGCGAGAAATTGGAAGCCCACGGAGTAGACTGCCGAGAGATAAACAAATGTGCCATCCGACTACCGAGCGAGGACGACAAGTGGCTGAGATTCAAGAATCACAGCAGGAAGGAACGAGTTCCATATGTCGTGTACGCCGACCTAGAATGTACCCTCGAGAAGACGGATGCGGATCCGACAACGTCCACATACACGTCTCAACGTCATCGAGTATTTAGCATAGGATATTACGTGCGGTGCTCGTACGACGACTCGTTATCCGCGTATCGATTTCATCGCGATAAGGATTGCGTCGCGTGGTTCGCCGAGGAACTAAGACGTTTAGCACAGGACGTAAAGAACATCTTGTCCAATAATATACCCATGGCGGATTTTACGCGAGACGAATGGAAAAAATTTAACAGCGCAACGCACTGTCACGTGTGCGAAAAACCGTTCGAGCCAGACGACGTGCGCGTACGCGATCACTGTCACTTGACCGGTCGTTATAGAGGTCCCGCGCATTCCAGCTGTAATCTAAATTACACAGATTTGCATTACATTCCCATAGTATTTCATAATTTATCGGGTTACGACGCGCATTTTATTATCAAGGAAATAGCTACAGCCTACGAAGGACGCGTAGACTTACTTTCAATCACGAAGGAAAAATACATTTCATTCACGAAAAACGGTAAAAGCACTGAGGATAAAAACTACCAAAATTGCATCAAATTAAGATTCATCGACTCGTACAAATGTCTTAGCGCGAGTCTCGAAAAATTAGCATCCTTCCTCGATAAGGATAAGTTAAAAATTATACGTTCAAAATTTTCCGCGTTATCCGACCAAGATTTCGAATTATTGACGCAAAAAGGTGTCTTTTTGTACGAGTACATTGACTGCGTCGAAAAGTTGGAGGATGCGTGTTTACCATCGCGCGACTCGTTTTACAGTTCATTGACAGGCGACACCGTATCCGAGAGCGATTACGCGCACGCCGTCAACGTCTGGCAGCGGTTCTCCATTCGAACGCTCGGTGACTACAGCGATCTGTATCTAAAGATCGATGTCTTGCTGTTGGCCGATATCTTTGAAAATTTTCGCGATAGCTGCGTCGCGAGTTATGGACTCGATCCGGCGTATTATTACACTCTACCGGGGTTTACGTGGGACGCTATGTTGAAGCATACGGGTATCAATTTCAAACTGCTCACGGACATTGACATGGTCATGTTCATCGAACGCGGTATACGCGGTGGTCTGAGTCAATGTTCCGGCAGATACGCGCAGGCCAATAACAGGTACATGCAATCTTACGATACATCGAAACCATCGTCATACCTGATGTATTTCGACGTAAACAACTTGTACGGCTGGGCAATGTGTCAACCATTGCCTTATGCAGACTTTCGATGGGTTGAAGACGTCTCGAATTTCGAGTTTAGCGCGATCGCTTCGGATTCGCCCACGGGTTACATTCTCGAAGTTGATCTAGAGTATCCGCAGAATAAACACGACGCGCACGCTGACCTACCGTTCTGTCCGACGCGCGATAAACCACCCGGCAAACGGCAAGACAAACTTCTCGCCACGCTGTACGATAAGAAGCGTTATGTCACACGCTACCGCAACCTACAGCAATGCACGCGCCACGGTCTTCGCGTCACAAAAATTCATCGCGTATTGCAATTTGCTCAATGTCCATGGCTTTGCAATTACATCCATCTCAATACAAAATTTAGAACACTGGCCAAAAACGATTTCGAGAAAAATCAGTATAAATTGATGAACAACGCGGTTTTCGGGAAAACGATGGAGAACGTTCGAAATCACGTCGATGTAAAATTAGTGACAAAGTGGAACGGTAGATACGGCGCGGAAGCACTGATCTCGAAACCAAATTTTCACAGCAGGAGCGTTTTTTCAGAAAATCTGATAGCCGTCGAACTGCGAAAACTCGAGGTTAAATTTGACAAACCTATTTACGTCGGCATGTGTATTCTCGACATATCGAAAGTCTGTTTGTACGAATTTCAACACGAGTACATGTCGCCCCTGTATCGCGACAAGTGTAGAATTATGTATACCGATACGGACAGCCTGATATACTACATCGAGTGCGAGGATGTGTACGAGAACGTGAAACGCGATCGCGCTAGATTCGACACGAGCGATTACGCGATCGACAACGCGTACGGTATAACGCTCAAGAACAAAAAAGTGCCGGGCTTGATGAAGGACGAGAATAACGGTGCGATCGTGACCAAATTCGTCGGACTCAGGGCGAAAATGTATGCCTTGCGAGTGGATGGTAAGAAAGACTGTAAAAAAGCGAAAGGTGTCAAGAGCAACGTCGTAGCCAGGTCGATAACGTTCGACGATTACACGAGATGTCTGCGAGACGAAATTGAAATGAAGCGACAGCAGGCTTGCATAAGGTCCGAAAAACACGAGGTGTACACCGTATCCGAAACAAAAATCGCTCTGAGTCCGTACGACGACAAGCGATACATTATACCTAATTCGACCGATACGTTACCGTGGGGACATTATCGAATACCTTTGTAACGTGTGTATTGTATAACGTGTGTATTGTATAACATATGTATTGTATAACGTATGTATAGTATAACGTATGTATAGTATATGTATGTAACGTAATATACAGGGTGTTCGATATAAAAGTAACTACTCGAATAGGGGGGGGAGGGTAGATTGGGTCAAACTGAAAAGAAAAGTCTCGTACCATTTTGCAAAATTTGCAATAGTTAACGAGTTATTAAATAAAACGTCTGAGCGAATGCGCGCACAAGGAGCGATAG
This sequence comes from Temnothorax americanus, assembly GCF_048541705.1. Lineage (NCBI taxonomy): Eukaryota > Metazoa > Arthropoda > Insecta > Hymenoptera > Formicidae > Temnothorax > Temnothorax americanus. The sequence continues at coordinate 17,075 of NW_027509290.1, forward strand.
AGGCGGGCCTCGGCGGCTGGCTGGGCTGGCACGGTGCCGGCGCGCGGCGAGCGGTGGGGGTCGAGAGACGACCGGCGAGCGGGGCGCGGCGCGGCGCGGCGAACGTCGAGCGACAGATGTTATACACTGCGACGAAAAAGTATTAGAGCCAGCCCATACTAAACTTACGATAATTCCTTCGCGTAAACGGGATTTTGTAGTAAATTACAATAATTTACTCCGCGTAAACGAGTGAATTATCGTAAGTTACTACAGAAGTAACGCGCTCGCGTAAACGTAGTAACAGTAGGTAGCACACGTATTGGCTATTGCGTAGGCATTGCCGTAACGTTTTACGCCTTAGATAATATTAATTAGTTTAGCTTGAATTATGTGTAATAAAAACATTTAATTTTAATAAATTTAATTATTTTGCATGTCAAAGTTTACGAGGTTTACCACAAGCCTTACTTTAACTTTTGTTTATGTTTTATGTTTTAATAACTTTAATGGTGCGTGTCCACTTGCGAGTAAAACTCTCGAGAGTAGCTCTCGAGATTGATTCTCGCAAATTGACATATTCCTAAAGAGTACTTATAACGGAGAATGAATCGCAGCTCTCGGCGAGCGAACTTTTCAAGACCTACTCGCAAATCGACACGACGTTATTTTACTCTCGGAGATCAGCTCGCCAAGCTCGAACGCTGTTTGTATTTTGAGAGCTACATGATGACACAAAGGAACTTATTGAATAATGCGGAAATCATGAACCATTGTAGAATACTACTGTGACAGAAATAAAAGTTTTTTTAATTTTTATGTTTTGCGAATAAAGTGCGAAAAATTCATAATTTAAAAAGAATTAGATAAGAATATTTTTAATACATTCTCTGCTTATTACATGGTCAATAATTAGTAACACTTTAGTTTTACATACTTTGCACGTTTTAGTTACAGCGTTGAAATTAAATACATTTTTACACCGCTAATTAAGTACATTTAAAAAAAAATTATTAAATATTTACATGTAAAAATCTAACATCAAGGTATTTCGCAAACTGAAAACTAAATAATAATATCGCACTATATATTACACTTCACAACTTGTAAGTCTGCAGAAACTTTTTATTGTTAGGAGTCTTCAATCTCAAGCTCTCTAATTAAAGCAGATCCAGCACCGAATGTACACCTGCGATCAATCCATTGCTTGACCCAGAAAGTCTTTTTGTTGTTTCAACGGCACTATAGCTCAAGTCCAAGCCATAGCCTCCTGAAGTTCGGCCTGTATAAAATCCGAGGCCTCCCTTCTGCTTTCTTAGAGATACACTCTCGGCGGGTTGCCATTAACCCTTCCGAGAGGTGACGATCAAATAAAAACCGCGGACAATTTTCGGTCGGATTTGAACTCGGATCTTCAGCTCGTTAGAGCAGCGCATATCTTTCTGCGCCATGATCGCCCTTTTCCTTTTTAAAATAATGCTAGTCACTATAGCAGCCGCAAGTTTTTTCGTTTACGCGACATTATGATGTCACCACTCTCAGACATCAACTAAAAAAATACGTAAGTGGATACGGTTTTGAGAGAACTCTCCGAAAAAATACTCTTCGGATTCTCGCGAGATGCTCGCGAGAATACAATGTCAGAAAAATTACTCTCAAATGGACAGTGTCAGAATAACTCTCGAGAGATATTCTCGAGAGTTTTAAGGCGCGTGTCCACCTGCGAGTAAAACTCTCCAAAGTAGCTTTCGAGTTATTCTAACACTGTCCATTTGAGAGTAATTTTTCTAACATTGTACTCTTGCGAGCATCTCGTGAGAATCCAGAGAGTATTAGTTCTCTCAAAACTGTGTCCACTTGCGTACTTTTTTAGTCGATCTCTGAGAGTGGTGACATCATAATGTCTCGTAAACAAAGAGACTTGCGGCTACTATAGTGGCTAGCATTATTTTAAAAAGAAAAAGGGTGTTAAATAACAACAAAAAGACCTTCTGGGTCAAGCAATGGATTGATCGCAGGTGTCGGATCTGCTCTAAATTAGAGAGCTTAAGATTGAAGATTCCCAACAATTAAAACATTTTACAGACTTACAAATTGTGAAGTGGAATACATAGTGCGATATTATTATTTAGTTTTCTGTTTGCGAAATATCTTGATGTTAGATTTTTACATGTAAATATTAAATAATTTTTTTTTTAATGTACTTAATTTGCGATGTAAAAATGTATTTAATTTCAACGCTGTAACTAAAACGTGCAAAGTATGTAAAACTAAAGTGTTACTAATTATTGACCATGTAATAAGCAGAGAATGTATTAAAAATATTCTTATCTAATTCTTTAAATTATGAATTTTTCGCACTTTATTCGCAAAACATAAAAATTAAAAAAACTTTTATTTCTGTCACAGTAGTATTCTACAATGGTTCATGATTTCCGCATTATTCAATAAGTTCCTTTGTGTCATCATGTAGCTCTCAAAATACGAACAGCGTTCGAGCTTGGCGAGCTGATCTCCGAGAGTAAAATAACGTCGTGTCGATTTGCGAGTAGGTCTTGAAAAGTTCGCTCGCCGAGAGCTGCGAGCTGGACACGCACCATTAAAGTTATTATAACATAAACAAAAGTTAAAGTAAAGCTTGTGGTAAGCCTCGTAAACTTTGACATGCAAAATAATTAAATTTACTAAAATTAAATGTTTTTATTACACATAATTCAAGCTAAACTAATTAATATTATCTAAGGCGTAAGACGTTACGGCAATGCCTATGCAATAGCCAATACGTGTGCTACCTACTGTTACTACGTTTACGCGAGCGCGTTACTTCTGTAGTAACTTACGATAATTCACTCGTTTACGCGGAGTAAATTATTGTAAGTTACTACAAAATCCCGTTTACGCGAAGGAAAATCCCGTATACGCGAAGGAATTATCGTAAATTTAGTATGGGCTGGCTCTAATACTTTTTCGTCGCAGTGTATAACATCTGTCGCTCGACGATCGCCGCGCCGCGCCGCGCCCCGCTCGCCGCTCGTCTCTCGACCCCCACCGCTCGCCGCGCGCCGGGCACCGTGCCAGCCCAGCCAGCCGCCGAGGCCCGCTTCTATCGCTTCTTGTGCGCGCATTCGCTCAGACGTTTTATTTAATAACTCGTTAACTATTGCGAATTTTGCAAAATGGTACGAGACTTTTCTTTTCAGTTTGACCCAATCTACCCCCCCTATTCGGGTGGTTACTTTTATATCAAACACCCTGTATAATGTAGTAGTAGTAATATAACGTATGTATGTACGAATGTGTGTGAATGTAGTATAACGTAACGTATTGTGAGTATTATATTACAGTATTGGAAAGAATATTATAATAAAGATATTACACATGTGTATTTCATTTTTTTTTACGTACTTTATATGTATTTCATATTTCAAACATTTTACATGTATTACATATTAGATATTGCATTTTTTTTATGTTAAGAATAAAAATACAGTTTACACGAATTAAATAACATTGTTCTTGTGTATCCATGAGTTGTGCGATCCATCGAATCCCAGCCATTTAACGTAAACCTCGTCGCCCCTCCTGCGCAGTACTTTCTCCACGAGATACACGTCTGGATAAGTCGCGCGATGCAACTCGTGCTCGTAGAACCCTCCAGAGACGGATTTTCCACGATAGTCCTCGAGTAGATAGGTTACGGGATTGGTACGCTGCACTTTAACGATCTTAAACACCTCGGTGGTCCAATTCGGTGTGTAGCCCTTCTCGAAAATTGTTTTGTATTTGCTAACGCGCACCGAGTCACCCACTTTGAATTTTGCCGGACCCGCGATCTTTATCGCGCTGTACACCGTAGCCAAGAGTCTTTCGGCTTTCGCGGGGGTAACGTCGACGGGTCGCATGCCGATGGTTCGATGCTTGCGCGCGTTGTAATCCGACACGAGTCGCGGCAACGCGTCGACCCACTTGTAATTTCCGTTGAGCGTAAACATCTTCCACATGTTGTTTTTTAACGTACGATTGAATCGCTCGACGACCGACGCCTTCAACACCGAATACGTGGAATAATGATTGATGTCGTGTTTTCTCACGAGACGTTGCACGTCGGTGTTGTAAAATTCCTTCCCCATGTCGGTTTGTAGATTACTAGGGCACCTCCCGCTGCGTCGAATTATCTCAGCGATAGCGTCGGCTGTCTCGCTGCCGCCTTTACCCTTGAGCGGCACGGCCCACGCGTACTTGCTCAACACATCGATGACGGTGAGTATGTAGTGGTAGCCTCCGTTGAAACGCGAGTACGGACGCATCTCGACGATGTCAGCCTGCCACAGGTCGTCGTACCCTCGCACTATGACGTGTCTGCGGGGAAAATTTCTTCTCGCCGGAGCGTGCAGTTCGTCCACTAACCGTCGCTTTTCGATATTTTTATCCGCATCGGTCGATTTTAACGGTCTCATGTTTCGTTGTCGCCGTTTCTGCTTCTAGTGCATCGTTCGTAGCAGTTTCCAAACAGTTTGTACCCGCTTCTGAACAGTTCGTAACCGCTTCTGAACCATTCGTAACCGCTTCTGAACCATTCGTGAATCGTTCGTTGTCGCTCGTCGTCGTCGTCGTCGTCGTCAGTTAACTGCTTCTTACCACTCATCGTCGTCGTCGTCGACGTTCTCTAGCCGTTTGTAGCCTTTCCTGTCTCCGCGTAGTTCGCAGCTGTTTCTAAACCGCTCGTAATCGTTTTTAAGCTGTTTTTGAACCGTTCGACAACCGTCCGACAAGCGTTCTCGAACCGCTAGACAGCCGTCCGACAACCGTTCTCGAGTCGTTCGTTGCCGTTCCTCGCCGTCGTTGATGAACCGTTGCTTCTCTTCACTCGACGCCTTTCGATAGTCGTTTCTGCTGAACCGTTTGTCCATTCTTGTTCGTTGTCGCGTCCGATTCAACGGTAGTCGAATGGCGAAGCTTGTTTATCGCAGTCCGTAACGCTTGCAGATCTTTCTCGAACGCAGTCAGCTTCTCGTCTGATTCTTTTCGTTGATTGTTCAATATTTTAAAGAATTGATCAACGTACAGTTTGTTAACCGCGTCACCGTCAGTCTCAGGTTGCGCTACGCGACGAATCTTGCGCGACTTTGCGTCAAAGTCCGTGGCGGCGCGACACAGAGCGTTATTGCGCACGAAATTTCTCATTAATCCGCTCCACCGATGGTACGAAATGGCGTTCGTCGCGTCTCCGCTGTGCTCGAACAATCCAAATTTGTTGATCGGCATTTCGACGCTGATTGAACGGATCGCCGTCGCATGGTTTAATTTATAATAAGCCCGGCTTCGCGAAGTTCCTCGATGATCGACATGATCTCGTTGTCGTGGGCATTGTTGCCAGCTTGACGCGAAGCGTCGAGCAATCGCAGACGATCCACCAGCTCGTTGGGGTCGTCCCAGTGCACGTAGTCGATCTTATTGTCGGTTAGCGTCATCGCGCGAGGCATGGATAATCCCTTTCCGGATTTTTTCTTCTTGGATTCGGTAGACATCAACGGTGAGATTACAAATCGATACTTGAATCCCACGTTGCCCTTTAGTCGCCCGAGAGGATCGTGCTTGTATTTATGAGCACTCGTTGCCAACAATATGCTCCTGTACTTGATCTTATCGTCCTCCGTGTAGATCGCGTCATCGGGTATTTTTTTGAAGATCAACTCGTAAATACCGGGTGTGCCGGCGTATCGTACGCCGTCGATATAAATGTTATCCGCTTTGTCCACGTCAAAACTTTTATTACCGAGCATCAATTTATTATTGCCGAGATAAACGCCGTACGCTATGTCCATCGATGGACAGGCGCCCAAAACATCTGCGATGTAAATTCGGCTCAGTGGACCCAAGTGATCTTCCAACGATTCTATAAACCATTTTCGACCCTCCGACGTTTGCAACCGATTATGAACGGTCGTCCTGATCGAGTCGTCCGTGGTTTCGAAAACATTCGCGGTTTCAAGAAATTCGGGACTTGTACGTTGCACGGTTCGCGTCGGTGTAGAGGTTATCGGTGTAGAGGTTATCGGTCGTTTCGATTGATCAGATTTACACGGTGTCGATGACAGATCCGGCCAGGAGTCTGATCGTTTCTTCTTTCTCTTTGGTGTAGCATCCTCCTCCTCCTCCTCCCCGCGCTGTTGAACGGATAGCGGTTCGATTTTCGCGTCAGCGTCGCTCTCCGTCGGCTCCTCTTTTTTCACCGCGATCAAGCTCGAGTTGTCAACGATCTTTTTCAACGGCCCGATGAGAGGTTTAAAGTGCGTGTCCAACTCAATGTCCTTCTCGATCTTACCGGTCTTCAAAGCGCGAAGTTTCTTGCGAATCGAATTACTCGTCTTTGCAATCTCTTTCACGACCTTCTCGCGTTCGCGAATATTCTCGCTTTCGTCGATCGCAGCCATCGCGGAACAAAAAAGCGGAGTGTCGATCTCTCTCTCTGTAATAACGCTAATGTTTCACCTCCGACGAGGTATCGGCAACGACTGATCGCTTTTACGGTATCGCGAACACGTTAAATCCTTTTCTGTATCGGCCGTTCGAAAGCGCGCTGTCCTTGTCTATCACTACGAATCCGTACTTTTGTTGCCAACAATCGTGGCACAACGAGCAAAATTTATCGTACGACATGTCGGTATTCACGTGATCGTTGTACACGTGTTTCAAATTGGTACCATCCTGTTTGAACAGGATCAGCAGATTCGCGTTGTCCCGTATCAGATGTTTAGGTATTCTCGCGTACGTCTGACAGAGATAGAAGGAGTCGACGCTCGAGTGCCTGCCCATTGAGAAATACTCTCTCACAGCGTCTTGCTTATCGCACGCCACGTCATCGAAGACGAAGATCGAGTTTGGACGTGCGTCGCTCGGTGGAATGACGTCACTGTTATTGGAGAACGTAAAATAGCCGATTTCGTCGATCGATGTCAACAAATTCTCCAAATATCGATATTTCGGCTGTTGCAGCGATTTCGAGTACACGTACACGTTTTCGAAACGTACACCGTGCGGACTTTCCAGCAAGCTGATCAGAACGTTGGTTTTACCGCAATTCGAAGGGCCGCAAATGATCGCGCGTATAGTAGTCGGTAACATCGTACCGTGCTTGCGTTTCTCCACGTTGCCCCCCATCGACCGTGATCTGTCGTCGCAATTCGTCACGCGAATCGCCAACGGTTGTCGCACGAATCTCATTTCTTTCCACACTGCCGACTTTCTGGCTGACTCGAACGCCTATTTATAGGCGAGCGGAACCGCGAATCGCTCAGTAGCAAAAATGTTCGTCCTACTGTCGAGATCTTCCGATATTCGCGACTTGAGCGCCGAACAGCTGCAATTTGTGCCGAAAGCCGTTCTGCTGCAAACGTGCGGCGATCACGTCCACTACGTGTGGGACAAGCTTCCGGAACATTTAAAGGCGGATTTGGAGGTTCAGACATATCGTCGCTGTTACGAACATTACAATCGACCGTGGCAGCGAACGCACATCGACGGTCCCGCGCCAATGATAAAGGATTGCGGCGAATGTCAACGAAAAAAAATGGTGGAGGCCTGTTAAATCGCGCGATAAACGCACTTCCGTTCGAATTACACATTCCCAGCTATCAATTTTGCGGTCCGGGAACTCGTTTACAAGAACGATTGGCGAGAGGCGATCAAGGTATTAATCCATTGGACGCGGCGTGTCGCGAGCACGACATAGCCTATTCGCGTAACCGCGATCTCACCGAGAGACACGCGGCGGACGAGATACTCGCTGCGGAAGCGCGAAAACGCATTACCGCGAGAGATTCGACTCTCGGAGAGAGAGCTGCCGCTACAGCCGTCTGGGCGACCATGAAGGCTAAGACGAAGCTCGGAATGGGTTTGAAAACGAAAAAATCGAAAACTGCGAAGAAAAAAAATCTAACGAAAAAACGGATACTTCCGACAGCGAAACGAGGCGGCGTATTGCCGATTCTACCGTTGTTGGGAGTTCTCGGCTCTCTGGCCGGCGGAGCGGCGGGAGTCGTAAAGGCCGTGAACGATAACAAAGCCGCGCGGCGTCAGCTGGAAGAGATGCAACGTCACAATCGCGCCGCGGAAGGTCGCGGACTTTATCTCGCTCCGTACAAATACGGACGAGGGTTGTATCTCGGCCCGCACAAACGCGGGCGAGGAGTAGCGTCGAAAATAAAAAAAAAACGTCAAAAAGACGTTAAATATGCCCGCGGGTATTACGACTAACGTACAATTGAATCGATTGGCAAGGCGTATGCGCGTACCGTTCTTCAGAGGTGTCTTCATGCGTGATTCGTTACCGATCGGCGGTGTACGTCGAAACGAGAGCGGTATCGTGAATTTGGACGACGCAGCGGGTCCCGGTACTCATTGGGTAGCGTACGCGAAGAGGGAAGATCGAGTCGTATATTTCGACAGCTTCGGCAATCTTCGACCACCGAAAGAATTGGTGCGATATTTCGGGCCGAGCGTGACGAAGATCGAGTACAATTGCACGTCTTATCAGCGATACGATCAGAACATCTGTGGACAATTGTGCCTGCGATTTCTCCGGACGATCGACGCAAATTTAAAGCCCGACGGTGCGCCGTGGTGACTCAGTATTCGTTAACGGTTTCCGCCGACATGTCTATAACGTTCACGCTGACCGGGAAGAGCAGCATCCTCGCGGAGCACTATTTTCCCGCCGTGGATCTGAGCGACGGTGACTACGAACTCGGTCTAACGTGCTTTGAGACTTATCACACGATTCCGAACGTGAATTCTTCGAACAATAAATTTTATTTCGACGAGGATGACACGGAAATTACGATTCCCGAGGGATCGTACGAGATACGAGCCATAAATGAGTTTTTGAAACGCGAAATTTCACGAAAACGCCCGCGACGCGTAAATCGTTCCAACGATGATCGTACGTCGGTCGCGAATATCGCGCGAGAGGCGACCGCTCGCGCGAACGGCTACGAAGACGAGGCCGCGGAATACCCGATAGTGCTCCGCGCAAATTACAATACGATGAAGAGCGAGATCAAGTGCGCTTTCAGAGTGAACTTTAACAAACCGAACAACGTTGGATCGCTGCTGGGATTCTCGTCGAAGCGTATATTGCAGCCGAGACAGTGGTACGAGTCGGACGCGTCGATTAATATTATCAACGTAAACATTATCCGCGTGGAGTGTAACGTAACCGCGGGTGCGTACAGCAACGGCAAACGTGTTCACACGATACACGAATTTTCACCGAGCGTACCACCGGGATATAAGATATCGGAAACGCCGGCGCAGATCATTTATCTGCCGATCATCGCGCGAAGCGTTACGGATCTAACGATACGCGTCACGGATCAAGACGGACGATTGCTCGATTTTCGAGGAGAAGAGATCACCGTCAGATTGCACGTACGACGGCTACAGCGATAACGCGCGACGTGTGACATGCTCGTGTTGAACGACTCGGAGCACGCGACAAATAAGAATATCTTTACGACTGCGACGATCGACGATATCATCAAATCGACATTCGGTAGCGTTAAAACTGAGACGAAAACAGAGACGAGAAAGAAGCTCAACGCATCGAACGTTAAATTTTTACAATCTCTGGGATTCGCGGTACGAAACATCTGAACGATGACTGAAATTCTTAACATCGGAGGCGAGCCGGTCTTTGACGATCGCATCGTCAAGATCGAGACTCACACGTACAACCCGTACGCCAACACAACGTTCGAGTATAGCGACGAGATACGAATACCCATACAACAGCAGGATCTGTATACGTTGCCGTGCGAAAGTTTTCTCTACGTCGAAGGAACATTGACGGTGACCAGAGCAGCCGGCCAAGCCGATGACGTGGTATTGGGGAATAATTGCGTCGCGTTCATGTTCGATGAAATTCGATACGAGCTCGACGGTGTGGAGATTGATCATTGCAGAAACGTAGGAATAACCAGCACGCTCAAGAACTACGTAACGGTATCGTCCGACAGAAGCGTGATCCTGCGAAACGCGGGCTGGGAACCGCATAATAACGCGAACGGATACTTCAATTTCTGCGTACCGCTCAACCTGTTACTGGGATTTTGCGAGGATTACAAACGCGTGGTGATCAACGCTCGTCACGAATTAATCTTGATACGATCGCGCACCGACAACAATTGTCTGATGGGAAGTCTCGCGTTGGAGCCTACTGTCAAACTACTCAAGATACAGTGGCGAATGCCTCACGTGGTATTGAGCGAGGTCAACAAGCTGTCGATGCTGCGCACCTTGGAAAACGGACGATATCTAAGTATGGGTTTCCGTTCGTGGGATCTGTACGAGTATCCCCTGTTGCAGAACACGACCAAGCACTCGTGGGCCATTAAGACCGCGACTCAGCTCGAGAAACCGCGATACGTCGTCTTCGCTCTGCAAACGGGTCGGAAGAACGTCATGTCCGCGGACACGAGCCGATTCGACGACTGCAAATTGACCAACGTGAAACTCTACCTAAACTCGGAAGTCTATCCGTACGACGATTTGAATTTGGACTTTGGTAAACACAGATGGGCGATTCTGTACGATATGTACGCGCGTTTCTGCAAGGGCTATTACGGATACGAATATCTCGAGCCGAGTCTCACCGTTTCGACTTTTCTACGTAACGGCCCGTTCGTGATCATCGATTGCTCTCGACAAAACGAATCCGTCAAAAACGCCACCGTGGATGTCAGACTAGAATTCGATTGCATGGAGAACGTACCGCCGAATACCTCCGCGTACTGTCTCATCATACACGATCGCGTGATCGAGTACAATCCGTTGACCAACGTAGTGCGCAAAATAGTCTGAGTGTTCGCGGCAACGTCGACGAAAATTTTGTCTCTCTTTAACCCCCGATACAAATTTATGCGAGGAAAAAAAAGGGGGAGCAGGATATAAAAATCAGAGTGTCGCGAAACGCGCGTCATTCCTCTCGATTCACGCATCGAAGAAAGAGAGATATCTCTTCATGTCCGCACCAACGTTCGTCGACCTGCAAGGTTTCGTCGTCGGGATGAAATTTGTCGTAAAGGAGGCGGCGGTGCTGAAAAACGGGGCCGTTCTGGCGCATTACATCTTTACATGCCCCATGCCGTGGAATCTCCTCACAAAATCCGACAAATCGTGCGCTTCCTGGTTGATTCGCAATCACCATGGATTACGATGGGAAGACGGAAACGTGCCGTACAGCAAGGTGAAGCGTTTAATTACATCGGCCGTGCTCGGTGAGGAAAAGGACGACAACGATGACGACGACGACGACGACGATGACGACAAGATGCCGACTCTCGTGTACGTCAAGGGATGCCAGAAACGAGAATGGCTGGTGGATCTGCTTGAGAATAAAGCGAGAAACCTAAACATCGAGACTCTGGATGCGGATTACGAAGATATCGAATCTTTAAATATTCTAGATGCTACCAATACTATGCGATGTGGAAAACACGTTAAGAATTGCGCGTTGCAAAATGTATTAAAAATATTTAACTGGTGGTCGAAACGCCAGAAAGAATTGTCATCTTTTTAAAAAATAAATTTTATATGTATGTGTAAATTTTACAATGTTTTATTTCCTTTCCCCCATTAGTCGATAGTGTACAAAAATTAAAGAATAAGTAGGTATCGTGACGAATTCTAACTCGATAGCTTCGATATCAGTTTTAGACGAACATGTTTGAACATGTTTCGCGGTTGATGTCATGTGGAGGGGGGAGGGGGGATATACGTCTTAATAAAGAAAAAAACATCTTACCTTAATCCCCTCTCCTAAAATTCAGAGCGCTAATTGGGCGTTCCAGAAACATTAATTTCCCCCTCCCCCTCCTTCATCATAGTTTTGTAAGTTGCCGCGTATATTCGATTAATTTTATACGACTAGTCTCGTATCGACTGCTTGTGCGAACGGTGTTCACTTCTCATAACCGAGAGAAAGAATGTATTCCGCTGAAGGAAGCAACGGCGGTAACAGCAGTGGCAGTAGACGTATGAATTATTACGTGCCGATTCCCGATGTTGAAACTCCAACGTGTGAAAACAAGTAAGTTTTGTATAATTTATAGAGCTTTATATTTTTTTATATCTTTTTTGCGAATTGTATTATTTTGAAAGTAATCTCATTATTTTTTTCTATAGCATTTCGTTGGAGCGTCGCGCGGTTCGTATACTAGGCAGACGATACGCATTGACAGCAACAGCTTATAAATATTTGGATATTGGGATCAACGTGGGACCTATGTCCTCTGTGGATATACATATTGGCGATAACCGAGGCAATCGAATAATTCTGCCTCATGCAACGTGGGTGACGTTCATCGAAAGACGTGCGGATATTCAGCAACTCGTGCAGTCACCATCGCATGCAGGACCATCATCGCTAGCGTTTCGAGATCTGGAACTCGTTAAAATACGTGACGCAGATATTGTAAAATTGGCCTCGTGCGACACCAGCTTGTACATGAAACCGTCAACCGTACTCTTCTTGTTCGAACTAGAACATTGCGTCGAGAATGTGTATTTTCAACTATGCCAAAATGTTCATGGCGTAAGTGAAAAATTTAAACAATTTGTAATCATTTTACGTCAAAATTGTATCACCGATAAATGTAACGCAGTTAGAATCTTGCGTGAATTTTATGATAAGAATTCAATTATTGATTGTGAACTGTTGGCGTATGCTGCAGATAATATTGTACATGATGCATTACATGAGAAATAAATGTATATATTAAAATGCATATCACTGTATCTAAAATTATCTTTCCTTCTCTCAATTATTTATTATAATAAAAAGAAACGCGCGAACGGGGGCCGGGAGCGAGAGAGAGAACGCGCGCGAGAGAGAATGCAAACGGGGGACGGGAGCGAGAGAGAGAACGCGCGCGAGAGAGAACGCAAACGGGGGACGGAAGCGAGAGAGAAACTGCGCGCGAGAGACTGCGCGAGAGAGAACGCGAACGTGGGACGGGAGCGAGAGAGAACGCGAACGAGAAGACGGTCCTTTTCGAAAGGAAGACGAAGAAAAAAAGGAAAATAAGAAATAACGCGCAACGTCATAATCAAATGGCGCCGCAAAAAACGTGATCCAGTGAACCTGTGACCCACATGTTCACCAAAAAACCTCAATAAATTGCCCTAAAAGACATGTCTGAAGAGGACATTGCGGCGGTATACGTGCACAGCGGGGGTCTCTGAGAGACTCCCAGGCCAACTTTTTTTTCCGGCGTTTTTCATTGTTTCTCTTTATTTTTTAGTGCGCTACCGTAGTACGTAAAAACAAAAAATATGTAAAAGAAGAAGAATAAAAAAATGTATTTTTTAAAATATATAAATCATGACTTAATTTCTTCACACGCATTTTCATTCGAGCAGTATATGCGACGTTCGACTCGAAACACTCGAGCCGCTTGGATATATCGTAAACTATGAAGCCATGCTCCGGCGACGCTCGCTTTTGTAGTGTGAAATGACATCTGTTTATAATACTATCCCCCCTGAGATCCTCGCCTAGAACTCTTATTGACAATGCAGCCGCCAGCTGTTGTAGGCAAGAGGCCAAAGACCAAGGCCGAAAGGAAAGGTATACCAAGCGGCTTCCCGAAGGTCGTGGTAGAGCGCATCCACGAGGAGATGGACGACGCCGAAAATCCCGGAGGTTACGACGATGAGAGGCGCCGCTCCGGAGACGACAACGGCGCAGACCGACAACCCGGAGGTCACGACGGTGCGAAGCGGCCGAGTAACGACGGAGAAGCGACGGAGGAATCAACCATCCCGACTTCGACCTAGTTATAAGTTGCGAGCGGGAAACAATTTTACATTTATTTTGGTTTTATGTTATTATAATAAAGAATGACTTTTGAGTTACAAAATACAAATAATTGCGCCCGGAGATATTATTTAGTTCCGTAATAATATTAGATATAAGATGTTTTGTTGATTATCGATTTATGCACAAAAATATTATGAGTTGCATTGTATGGCGTAATGTAAAGAAGTATATAGAGTGAGCGGGCGATTTATTATACCAAGGCGATAAACGTCCGATGAAAAGTACATAGCGGTTAATACGAATGTGTGCGAGATTTAATTTGTTTACACTGAGTCAAGATCCCGATAATAATGTTTCTGAATAAAGTTTCATTCATGTCTTCGTGATAGATACTGTGGAATTATTTAATCCCGAGTAACATATCGTAATAGCAATAATAATGAGCGCGTGTAAAGAATAGATATGTACGGATTTCACATGACAAACAGTCGAGGATTGAGACGCGAGCTAAAACGTATAACTACAACCGCTAAATATCGAAAAGACGTTGGAGACGCGCGAGACGCCAAGTCCGAGTAACGTAGATTCGCGATAAGCAAATGTAGGTCAAGTACCGTAATGACCCAGTGTGCGGTAGGGACACCGATCTTGCGAATTAGCCAATGAATGGGCATAATTATCATAGAATTAAGATCAGGCCGTCCAGCGAACGCGACCCCGGTAGTCGTCAGGATGCTCAGAGTCCAGGTCACGGAAAACCGAGGCCGTGCCTCTTCCACAGGAAGTAAGGGCATCAATCAACCCGGAAGGTTCGGAAGGACGTGAAAATCACATTCGCGTCGACCGGAGCACCAGGGGCTAGAAAGTCCCAGCCCCAGGAACTTCCCCTGGAAGAAGTGACACCGAGGGGTCCGGAGGGACCCATACAACGCCATTGAGGAGATGCCGTCGACCGTGACGCGAGGGTCTCGAAAATCCGAGACCAAGGGTCGGAGGCGACCCAGAGTGCGCGTAACAAAGTGTTGAGGGTCTAACCAGACCCATACGGCGAATGACAGGCGCCCGGCATGTGTGCGTGTGCCGTTTACAGTGACGGGTCGAGCACGACCCAGTGTGCATGTCGACCAGTGGGTCGGAAGGGACCCACTGCGCGTAACGATCAGCGGGTCGGAAAGGACCCAGTGTGCAAGTATGTACTACGGATGTATAAGTGCGTATGGTTGTGTAAAATCGATGGGTCAATCGCGACCCAATGTGCGAGCATATGAGATCGAGCGAAATAATATACGAATGTAATCGTGGAAATTTCCACTTGTATTTCGAGACGAATTGTGAACGTGCAAATACATGGCCAAGGTCGAAAGTGAAAGCGGCCAAAACATGTTTGTGCCGGCAACTACGCAGTTGCTAACCGGGCGAGCCAGCACATCTGGCAGTGGCGAGATCCCACCACCGGGAGTGGGGGACGAATAGCGCGAGCGAACTGAGCGAGCGTAGCGCGAGACTCGAGGAGTCTCTCCCTGAGCTTCGTAGCGTGCGGACGTGTTGCGAAGGCTCTCTCTCCTATCGTACGAGGAGTCGTAGGAAATATATTGGGAAGATCCCGCGCCTGCCGCGTAAAACTTAAGTATCTACAACAGTCGCGAGTAATGCGTCTATTATTATTATAATCGATCAACGCTACATCGATTATACGTTCCAGCCTACATACACGCAGTCGTATATGGCGAACGTCCGAGAATCCGTGTGCGCGAATCCATTGTAATCTGAAATAGAAATAAATCAGTTATTTCCCGCAAACAAGATTACATATCATTTCGTGTGACACATTCTGCCCGACGAGACATACCTGATTCCTATCACTTACCTGTCGGCGTTCCACGATCCGGTTGAGAGACGAGAGATCCACATAGCGGTCCAGCGAAGGTCCTGAGGCATAGTCAGCGGTGCACAGCTGCAGTCCTGAGACGGTCCACGGCGAGGTCCAGCGGCGATCCAGAGTCCACGGGGAGAACCTGAAACAAACAGAGAAGGGGAAGTAGGGCGAGTCATCGAAAGGGTTAGTCAAATCTCATTTATCTTTCTCGGTGGGTACAGATAAAACCGAGTGGCGACCGTAATAACTTCACGTAAGCGTGTGTTACATTGATACCGAGCCTCCGTCCGGTCACAACATCACTTCTCACGACGGAAAAAAACTGGCATTCTGACTGCAGTCGCAGAGCAGTGCACGCGTTAGACGAGTCCGCATTTTTTGTGATTTTTAAAATTATTTTTGTGATGCCTCCGTACGATCTTCCTCCGTATATCGCGAAATACGTAAAAATCAGTGAAATTTTAAACGATTCTAATTTTAACAATTTTGATTTCGAGGACTTTGCTGGTGCTGGTGATCAGGAGGACAGGCCCGCTGCTCTCCCGCGTCTCCCGCGCTTCCCGCGTATCCCGCGGACGCTCGGTGTTGGACGCGGCCGGCTTTTCCCCCGCGGGCGGCCTGTGCTAAACGTTAGTATCGGGGAATTTTTTAATTCCGATATTGATATTGACAATTTAGATGATAGTAGTGATAGTGATAGTGAAATTGAAGAAGAGAGGTCCGCTGCTCCCCCGCGTCAGCCACCCGCGCCCCGGCTCCCAACAGCTCAGGTGGGCACGCCACCCGGGATCTCACGCGGGCGAGCGCTGAGGAACGCTCTCGGCCTCCCGGCTCTCGGACGCGGGCGGGCGCAATCTTACGCCGATTCCCTCGCGCAGGGTCGCGCGTATCGTCCAACGCCAGAGGACGAGAGATTGGCGGACGAGCTGGTGTTCGGCGTGGCTGAAATTCTGCACATCGCGGGTTCTCCTCCTCCTCCTCCCGTCAACCGCCCTGGCCGCCAAAATCCACGGGAGGCATTAGCGGCAGCATTGAGACGGATGTCGGTGGGCCGCGGTCATGGAGCCCCCCCTCGTCGAAATTAAGGTTTTTTTTTACCTAAAAATTGAAGAGCGAGAGAGAGACCGCGCGCGAGGAAGAGATAACGCGAACGAGGACCGGGAGCGAGCGCGCGAGGGAGAGATAACGCGAACAAGAGCGAGAGAGAACGCGGGCGAGAGAGAACGCGAACGAGAGGACGGCGTTTTTGTAATACCCCCGCGCCGATAAAGTGACGACCCCCTCCCCCGGCGGTACCCCTTGTCAATACGATGTTTATTAATATTTAATAAACATGTCCCGACACGCTCGCCGACCCCCCCTCTCGCTCCCCCTCACCAACAAGTCGTCCTTCCCCCCCCCCGCTCCCCCTCACCAACGAGTCGTCCCCTCCCCCCCGGCAGACCCCTCGGCCGTGAGTCCTTCCCTTCCGCCCCTCACCCCCCCTGAGATCCCCAGCCTAGGACTGTTATTGATATATCTACTTAAGACACTCAATGTCTTGTACCGTCTCGAGAATTGTGCGCGCTTTTCCTCTCAAACTCGAAGCGAGTGCGACAGTTTTCGTCGCGTCGTCCCAAAAATTTGCTCGCTCAATTAAATTAAATTGCAAAAAATATTCTTGCAGTGGGACCGTCCCATCGTAAGTATCGGGTTTTAATTTATAGCCGAGCCCGACGCCTGCTCCTGTAGCGGCGTCACCCGCGCGCGCGGCACGAATCCGGACATCGACCGCATTCGTGTCTTATCCACTCGAACATTCGACGTGATCACTCACGGCACTCGCGATCGCGCTCTTCTCGTTCGGGCATGTGTCACTTTCACTCGTGTCGCCCGCGATCGCACTTCTTTAAATGGATCGTGCGTGTCTTTCACTCGCGCCGCCCGCGACCGTGCCTCTTTTGGTCGGACGTGCGCCGCTTTCACTCGCGCTTCTCGCGATCGCGCTTCTTCCGGTCGGGCGTACGCGGTTCTCACTCGCGCTGCCCGCGATCTCGTTTCTTTCAACCGAGCGCACGTCGCTTTCACACGCACTGCTCGCGACCGCGTCTCCTTCGCGTGTGACCCGCGCCCCCACGTCGCTCGCAATTTGCGTTCCCGAATCTCCGGATGCTCTATTATTTAAATGACTTAACTGGGGATTGTTGGAGTTTGTCCCTCGGAGTCGACGGAGCTCCTTCTCCTAACGGCGGATCGTCGCCGTGTACTCTTCCTTCCTCCGGTCCTGCTCCACATATAGGAATCGAACCTCCTCATTGACGGCTTGGAGCGTCTCGGTAAGCGTCGTGATCGCTGGCGCTTCGGTGGCATCCCGGTGAGGCGTTTCAAGCCGGAGCCTCTTCCTCGTGGCCATCAGGATATTCCTGGCCGTCGCTCGTCTTACCGATGCACGTCCTATCCCGGACGAGCCCCCAAAATGTTACGCTTGACACGCGCTCGTCGTACTAGCACTCTCACCGCACTCGCGAACGCGCCGCGTTTCTCCGTCACCGGGAATAAAGATACTCTCTGCTATTATAAAGAACGGATTTATTGCTCTAATACAACAAGACACGTCTGTCTAGTTCGACATCCAGAGCGTAAATCTGACGACCGGCTGTTAGTAAACAGCGTCGTCAAGCAACCCGTCGTCAGGTTGCGATATTCTTCTGCCGCCCAGGCACGAGCGCACAGCAAGCGTACAGCACGGGCGTAACACTATGTTTTTGATATCTGCTATAATTGTTTCTACTTTCTCTGTGATGCCTCCGTTAGCGATATAACTCTTCAACATTTTTCTAGTTTATTGAGTCGATTGCACAGAGAAAATGTCGATTTCAGCATCATCTTGTGTTTACAGTCCTACACGACGCAAGTCAGAATAAAATTTTTTTTAAATTCAACAACTGTTTGACAGTCAACCATTAAAGCCACGCACTGAATGTAAAATTGTTTGATCGCAGTTTGGGTGACTTTGTGAAAGCATTTCCATCGGCAAACCAAGTGCATTAGATGTGCTACATCGACCCTGATGTATGTCGAAGGTTTTTCTTGCATTTTGTTGCTTTTTGTTGCTGCAGCAAAGCATTTGTTTATGTATGACATTACCGTTCGATTATTGAAAGCTGATTATTGAATAATCACATACAGCTTCCTTTGGCTTTGGTGCCGTGCTGGGTAATCACTGTTTTAGCCAAAATTCGATTAACTCCGTCTCGTTTCTTTCAGATATCATCTGATTAACGGCAGCTGTAATGCCCTCGAAATTTACGATAATAGCAAATAAAAATATGTAGACAGATTCACCATCGTAACGTTGTAATTTATAAATAAGACTGCCAGTCGAATCGATGGTGATCACAGCAGAGTCTTTGTTTGCTCGGCAATACTCCTTATACGCGTAAAATTGAGCTGGCAATCCGTAAAATGTGTAAAAAAATATAGAACCGATGGCATTTATCGCACCGCGATACGTAGAATCCGAATTAAATTCTTCTATTGTTCGAATTAGATTGCGTCCATCTATTGGTTTTACGCCCAGGTCTTCATCGATGGCTTCCTTTTTAGCTCGACGCACAACATCTCCGCGGGGGAGATGAGGCGGTTCTGTATCTCCGGACTTAATGTTTTCGCGTGCTTGTCTTTTTCGCCATCCAGAGGGACCTTCTGCTACAATTTTTTTTCTTTTCCTCTTTTCTGCGTTCTCCGTTCAAGAGACGACGCTTTACTTCGGCGTGTTTCATATATCGTGTGTCTCGCGTGTGCTCTGTCATGATGAATCCCTCATTGTTGACATTTACGATAGCTTCGCCCTTGAAAATATTCAAGCATTCACGGTCTTTGGACCTTCCAATAATTTTAATATTATACCGGAGATCGTTGGGCAACGAATCAACGTTTGCTTGTTTGAATGAAAATGCACAAGGCATTCTAATGCCTCCAGAAAGCGAGAGCGATAATGTTTGTCCAAACTCTGGGTTTAAATATTTTTCGCTCATAGTTCCCGTAAATAACCGTGTCGCTTGGCTTTATTAGATCACATTCTTCTTTTGTGATGACCAAATCGAATGTTTCGTATGCATTTTGATCTTCATATTGAGACGATACAGATTCATTGTTTAGAAAAGCAGAATCGTTATCAGAATTATCCCAGTTAGTTAAATTGTAATTCTGCAATGGTGTGGATTCTTTTACGACTATTCCAAGATCCGCTCTGGCAGTGCTGAGAATCTGTCGTCTATCCTCGCGCACGTTTGTGTAGATGGAATGAGCATTCCACACTCCTCGCAGATCGTTACTCATATTATTTGCAAGTGTATCCTAGTTCTAACGAGCAGTGGTCCGTAGCATGCTTTTAAAGAAGTAATCCCTATTTTGTTCTTAAAATAGCGAAACAGCATAATTTTCTGCTGAACATACTTAGAAATACTGAGCTCCGACAAACAAGTAATAGCACGAGACGTGTCCCAATAAAACTACAGGCGCGGGAAAAATAATGCAACAATTTAAAGAGTAGCACTTAATGTCTAATAGCGAATTCAGTTGGACGCACCAGTGCGCATTCAGTGCACATTAAAGCCGTTGTACACTGATTTAATCACTAATATTGAAAGTAAAATGCAAATATTTCGACTGATAAAAAATGCCCAATACATATTTATTACATTAAAACGTTTATATTAAACATACAGTTTATGTTGATTTGTGTATGATGGCTATAATGTGCACTGAATGTGCACTGGTGCGTCTAACCGAATTCGCTAAAACAACACTGCCGCTCGATAACACTTTCGGTTTTTACGTAATTAGCAGGATTTTAAAAAGCTTTATTAGCTTAAGCTCCGTAACCAATAAAACGAGTCGTACAGCATCTAGGATAAAGATTAAAATTTTATGACAATTTTAAATATAAGATCTGAATACCTGCCATAATCAACTATATAAAACGAAATCAAGATAAACAGTGTTAAGAAATTGATCGACAATTCAATTCGACTAGTCACGGACACAGATGTATTATGTCCACAGAATATATTATGTAACTTAATTATTATTATTCCGTTACGAGATGGACAATATAACATATATCATAAAAGCTAGTTCACAAAAATTAAATAAAAGACAATAATATATTTATTATGAAAAATAAATAATAAATTTATTAAGATAGTGTGAAATACTGTCGCCGAGTTAAAAAAAACTACCAAATAACCTTACTTAGATGTAAATTTTGAATTTGTTTTTTGAAAGAAAAATTGCGTTTGAATTTGAACCGTTATTTATCTCCGAAAAAAGTTGCTTGGAAAATATTACTGACTTAAGTTAAACCGACCGTTTGGTACGCGTACCAAGTACCATATATTCGTATCAAATCTCGATTTACACCAGCATAAACGGAGATTTAATACGGATTTGATACGGATATAGTACTACTTGGTACTATAGTACTACTTGGTACGCGTATCAAACGGACGGGTAAACTAGTCTATTGACATTCACAACTCTTTAGAGAACTCTCTGTTAATAAGAACATCTAAAGAATCTAAGTGAGCCCTTCATGTACAACAGAGAGATGGAGTTAAACATTTTAAACATTATCCTTAATACATTAAAACAGCTTTAACAAAATTGAAAAAAGGACCTACTTCGAGCTCAAATTCGCTAATATTTTGAGATTATAGAAAATAACGGACAGTTCCTTGCTTGCTTAGATCAGTGGTGTAACTATGCTACTGTTTAGTGCAACATGTCATCAGACACGATAAAAATAAAAACAGACTTACTGCATCTTTGTATAGTGTAACAATAGTAGCGTTATCACCCTCAAACAATAAGCCTGTCCACTGTAGTCATTATCAGCCACTATAAAGCATTGCCCGTTCTGTGACAGAAGTGACATTGCACCGTAAATGTCTTTTAAGTTGACCATTTTATCCATTGTCATACTGGCATATAATCCCATTGTAACGATCAGCAGGTTTTAGCATATCCAATGTACTTCTAAAAG
Source organism: Temnothorax americanus (assembly GCF_048541705.1). NCBI lineage: Eukaryota > Metazoa > Arthropoda > Insecta > Hymenoptera > Formicidae > Temnothorax > Temnothorax americanus. Next base: position 38,774 of record NW_027509290.1, read on the forward strand.
AAAAAATTGTCATGTTTGTATCGGTGCATTGTTAATTATCATTATTATCAATAAATTTTTACATTCTTGAGTCAACAATATCAAAATCGCGATTACGACAAAACATGTTAACAGAGTACTTTGAATTAGAGCACTCGCGGAGTAAAACGTCTTTTGCCAATAAAAGTCAAAGTGTAAATGTACGAATAACCATATTCAAAACGTGAGAAGAAAACACGTCGAAACAAGGGTTTATCAATATCGGATTACTTGATTTATATATCTTACTCTGAAAGGTATCGCTTCTCAAATAGAGTACACATTTGTATGATAAGCACCCATAATTGCTGACGAGTTGATGATGAGATATATCGTGACGGCCGGAGCACAATTACTTACTGGCCGATTCACATCAAGTCCTGGGTACCTATTTTTGAAATCGTTCGTTATGAAACGAATCGTTTATGAACAAAAAGGTGGGAATTTTCTAACTGAGCGCCAATGGGAACCCTGTTGACGCACCTTTTTGTTCATAAACGAATTCGTTTTATAACGAACAATTTCAAAAATAAGTACCCTGACGTTACGCCAATCACGAGCCTACGTCTAGGTCTACGACCAACACGAGCACCCATTCCCACCTCAAGTGCGCATATTTTGTATATTTTTTAGCAAAACAGTTGGCCACCAAACGTTTTATTTAGAATATTTGCAACCACCAAACGATTGCGCGTCGAATGAGGCCTATCAAAGTAAATTTGGTTGATAAATATAATTTTTCCGGCTAATGGCACGCGAAGTGATACGTCCGACATTATGCGCATACGGTTCTTTTTATTTTCTAGAAAAACGGTTGACCATACAAACGTTTTAATGACGATATTTGTGACCACCAAACGATTCCGCGTCGAATAAGACCTATCAAAGTCAATTTGATTGATAAATATAATTTATCCAGCTAATTTCACAAAGTGTCATAAGACCAATGCCATGGGCATACAGTTCTTTTTATTTTTTTTTTAGGAAAACGATTGACCACCAAACGTTCTAGTTTGGATATTTGTGACCACCAAACGATTCCGCGTCGAATGAGCCGTAATAAAGTTAAATTGATTAAAAAATAAAAATTGTCCGGCTAACTTCACACCCAAAATTTTATTTTTATTTTACAGAAAAGCGACTAACCACCAAACGATTTGACTAGATTACCAAAGACCACCAAACGACCACCAATCGATACCAATTAATGAAAGTTCGATATGTTGAAGTTGTCCGGCCAACTTCATAGAGGTGCATCACGAAACTCACCACTTCCTTGGTATCATAAGTACCATCCTCACGAAAATCACTAACATGCCGCACAGCAGCCATGCAGCATAGTGCCATCATTCCCGAAACGCGGAATCGCATAAAATAACTAAAACGTTAAAACGTCAAATACACTAAATACTAACAGAATCAAGTTAAATTAAACTAAGATTATTCTAAAAATCCGCGCGTCTATTCTATATCGACGCATGGGAAGGGTAACTCCTAACGCCGCAACCTCCTCTTGCCTGCGTCGCTCCGGTTCCTCTTTTTGGTTAAACACCCTTTCTGCAAACAGAAAAAATGCTCGGCACGCTTTTCTAGATCTTACGATACTCCGTACGATCCCAGGAAGGGATACGTCTCCTTCAATTACATGTGTGAGTTTGGCTTTCTCTTAATTCCACGCAACGCAAGTTTCTGCCGTATGCTCCGCCAAATCGGGGCCCTGACAGCAGTGAGCACATATCTCGCTAAGCACTTTACCGATTCTTCTTAAGTAAGTGTTGAAACACCCATTTCCGGTAAACAATTGAGTAATTCGGTACGATAGTAAGCCGTGAGTACGGTCCAACCACACATCGAAGACAGAGCGGATCGCATTACGTGTCCTTGCTCCCGCCAATCGATCATCTTCGAGATATTTCGCCCGCATACTCGCTTCTTCTTCAGTCTTGATATCTTTCCCCGCGTCGATCGTCCAATCACCTCCTCCTCTCAGCTCCTTAATTTTAGTGTACACTATTTTACGGCATTCGGCCACGAAAAAATATGGTGGTATTCTCGCCATCATGGTTGCCACGTCCAACGACACTCTATGGTATGCAGACACCATTCTCAACGCCGTAACTCTCTGGGCCCGTCTTAAGGGAAGCTGTCGACGTGTCTCGCAGCCGCTGAAGCCTCGTTCCAATTTGGAGCACCGTATATAATAATTGACATCACATGGTAGTACAAACGTCTTTGGAGCTCATTAGGGCCCCTCAGATTGGGCATAAGGCGACCCAAGGTCCTCGCTACCTTGGCTACCTTAACCTCGACGTATTTGTAGTGATGACGAAATGTCCAGCCACTATTGACCATTACACCGAGGTATTTCATGTGGTCCGAGGTATTTCAATGGAACATCGACATCTCCAACTCGGTCAATCTACTTTGAAAGTCACGCCGTCTACCACCAAAAAACACAGTTTTGGTCTTAACCGCGGAGATTTTTAGGCTCAACTTCTTGATTCTAGCAATCACTTCTTTGATTTGTCTGCCAGCCAGGTAGCAAGCCCTAATTATGTCATTGACAATAATGATCACCAGGGTGTCGTCAGCAAAACAAATGATATAGCAGTTCTCGTGTAGTCTTTTACAACCATACTGATTGAGGGACAGATTGGCCAGTGGATGATTGTCCATCCATTCTCTTAACTTATCGGCAATGACGTTTTTAAATATTTTCCCCACGTCGTTGAGCAGACAGATCGGCCTAGCTTTCGGCACAGCGCCGACAGATCCAACCTCTTTTAGTATGAGTACTAAATTTGCGACTTTCCAATAATCCGGGAACTCTCCGTTCTTAATGACTGTGAAGCAAACCGCAATCTTACGCACCATGGCTTGCGGTATCTTCCTCCATAGTGCTTTGACCAGCCCATCCAGTCCCGGCGCCGTGTTGGAGCACTTACACTTGATAATTCGGAGAACACTCCCACGAAACAGCTCATTTGTCGCTCCACTCGAGGTTGTCCCATGTCTCCGAAAGTAGATCTCGCCCCGGTGAAAAAAAAATCCTCGAGTACTTCCTCGTCGAGAGTTTTGGACAAACCCGGGCCAGAGCGCCCCAAGTGCTTGAGAACCAACTTGTATGGCAGTCCCCAGAGATCCCTATTTACGCTCTCGATCTCCGTTCTTAGATTTCTCCGGGCGAGACAATATTCGGTAAAGTTATTTTGCACTACTTCAGGCGGATTCCTTTTTCTTCTGCTCCTGCTCAGCATCCTTTTGGCGTGAATGCATTTATTTCTAAGCTCTCCGATCGCATCGTTCCACCAGTGAGCCTACGTTCTCATTTTACGCACATCAATTTTAGTGGTTGACGCCGTACAAGCATTATCGATTGCATTTTCTATCCACAACGCTGGTCCATTGTTGGATGTTAAATCTTATTCTGTGGGGTTAAAATTGCACTCCCACTCCAAAGCCGCATCGAATAAATCTCTATCCAGGTTTTTCACGCTCCATTTGGCACTACTAACTCCCGCCGGACGGTCAGGGCCATACGGACCCCTCAACACAAAATAGACGTATTGGTGATCAGATAATGATTCTAAATCCGCACTTGCCAATCGCCTACAATGCTATTTAAATCGGGAGTGACCCACATCAGGTCGATAATAGATGGAACCCCTAACGAAGGTGGGATCGATACCAGTTCAGCAACCTGAGCTCAAGCTCAGCCGCCCAATCCTGGACCATCTTCCCTTTCCTGTGGGTCACAGGTAAACCCCAATACATCGAGTGAGCATTGAAGTCACCGCACACTATAACTCGTTCTCTAACTTGTCTGTTGACTAGGCTTAATTCATCTAGGAAATGTAGTTGGCAAAAAACATGTTTTTTTTATTTTAAACAAAAAACATTGTTTTTTTGTTTAAAACAATGTTTTATGTTTTATTTGTGTTTTAAACTAAGGTATAAAAAAAACATGTTTTAAACAAAAAAACATGTTTTAAACAAGCAAAAAAAACACTTGATAGCTTTGAGAGAGAGAGAGATCTATGCAAAAAAATTTAAAATAAAATATGTACGGAGCATCCATAAGTAAAGTGTTTTTCATTGGCAGAACTAGTGCGCACTCAGTGCACATTAAAGCCGTTGTACACTGATTTAATCTTTAATATTTAAAGTGAAAAGCAAATATTTTGATTGATAAAATACTCACACAATACATATTTTACCAAATAGTACAATAAAGTATAGAGGCTTTCGTGACTTAACCCGTTTATATTAAACATACACTTTACGTTGATTTGTGTACGACGGCTTTAATGTGCACTGAGTGCGCACCAGTTCTGCCAAAGAAAAACGCTATCTCAGGCAATTAAATTTGTCGCTAGCGTAGCATTAAACTGTAAATATATAAATAACGTTGCCAAAATTTAAAAAATTGAAAACGCTAACGGCGGAGGCTGTGAGAAATAAGGCGCGCCGTTAAGACCGGTCTACATAGGCCGCAGTTCGCAAAACGCAAGCGCAAGTCACACGCACAGTCTACATGTCAATCTAACCTCTCTATGTATAGAAGGATTAGGAATAATGAACGGAACAAATGGAGACAAAGACGGAGAGTTCATTTTTATAGGAGGGAGAGATGAATCGGTAATAGATTATATAATTGGAAACCAGGAAATTTGGGGGAAAACTGAGGAAATAATGATTGGAGATGTTATTAATTCTGATCACCAGCCGTAATATTGAAGGCAAAAGGAACTGGTGAGAAAAGAGAAGGGGAGAAAAGAGTAAAAAGAATAATGAATTGGTCAAAAGAAGAAACGGAAAATTACAAGAAGAAAATGAAAGAGGCAAGAATAGAGGATGCGAACATAGAAGAAATATTGGAGGGAATAAAGAACGCAGTAAAACAGGCTGCTGTTTGGAAAGAAATAAGAGAAGACCAGAAATCGAAGAAAAACAGCAGACGGTAAAATAGTAAATGTGTAAGACTAAGGAGAAAAGCACGAGAGAAACTAGTTAAATGGAGAAAGGGAGAAGTAGATAAAAAGAGGTACATTCTCTAAAAAAAAAAAGAATATGAGGAGAAAATAAAAGAGAAGAAAAAGATAGAAAGGGAGAGAGTTATAAAACAGGCGAGGAAGCAACTAGCGAGAAGAAAGTATAGAGATTTATAAACAGAGAAAGGAAGGGTAGAAAAGAGGTTTGCGAAGAAATAACGGAGGAGCATTGGAATAAACACTTCATGGAGCTATTAGAAGGAGTAACTGTAAAACTGCGTGAAAAAGACAGGAAGGGAGAGGAAAGAATGGGTAGCAAAGAGGAGCAGGAAGGAATAAGAAGCGAGGAAGTGGAAGAAGTAATTAAAGAAATGAAAGAAAAATAGCAGCAGGTACGGATGGATTGCTAAATGAGGTATGGATATATGGAAGAGAGAGATTGAAGGAAAAAATATGGGAGGTATGTGATACAGCGTGGAGGATAGGAGAAATAGCAGAAGACTGGAAAGAAGGTATAATAGTACCAATAGTAAAGAAAGGAGAAGAAAAAGAAGCACAAGATTACAGAGGGGTGACATTAATGAACACAAGCTACAAAATATACGCGGCAATTTTGGCGAAAAGATTGGAGAAGGAGGCGGAAGAAAGAAGAATATTACCAGAAACACAGGCAGGGTTCAGGAAAGAAAGGGGTACAATAGAGAATATATACGCACTAAATTATGTAATTGGAAGGGCTGTTAGCAAAAAAGAGGGAAGCTAGTGGCAGCATTTATTGATCTGAAAGCAGCATTCGACTCCGTGAACAGAGAAAAAATTTTGGAGGCATTGAAAAGAGAAGGGATTAGTAAACAGCTGAGAACTAGGATAGAAGATCTGTACGAAGAAACAAGAAGCGTAGTAAGAGTGAAAGGAGAAAAGGGATCATGTTTCTGCATGGTCAAAGGAGTTAGACAGGGATGCCCGCTGAGCGCTATGCTCTTCATACTACTGCTGGCAGATTTAGAGAAAACAATGAGGAGGGGGCAAGATGGAGACGTGGTAGTAGGGAGAATAAAATTTTAGACGTTAGCATACGCAAACGATATAGTAGCTATAGCAGAGGACGAAGAAGAGATGAAGAGGACGATGAAAAGACTGGAGAAATATTTCGACAGAAAAAAGCTGAGAGTGAATGTAGGGAAAACAAAGGTAATGAGATTTAGGAAGGAAGTAGGTAGAATGAAGAAAATTGAATGGAAATAAATGGGAGAAGAGAAATAGAGGAGGTAAAGGAATTCTGCTATCTAGGCTACACATTCCAAAAGAACGGAGGACAGAAGGCGCATATAAACGAAAGAGTAAGGAAAGCTATCATAGCAATGAAACAGGTTTGGGGAATAGGAAAAAGGTTATTTGGAGGAGACTGGATAAGAAGAATTAAGTTATACGATTCACTGGTAGCAAGCATAGCTTTATATAGAGCAGAAGTGTGGGGATGGAAAGAGAGAGAGAAAATAGAAAGAATGCACGAAAGGTATATAAGGTGGACATTGGGGCTAGACTGGAGCACACCCGGATACATGATAAGAGAGGAAACCAAAAGGGACAGAATGAGAGTAAGTGCTGGTAAAAGGGCGATGAAATACGAGGAAAAACTGGAAAGGGGAGAAGGAAATGAGATTGCAAGACAATGCTGGAAAGAAATAAAAGGGAATGTCAGGAAGGAAAAGGCAAATTGGGAAGAAGAGAAAGGAGCTTTTATGAAAAAAGAGGATACGCAACTGAGGAGATAGAAAGGAAAAGAGGAAATGGCTGAGGCAGTATAGAGGAAATAACAAGAAGAGACAAAGACATTCAGAGTCAAGAGAGAGATGAAAGAATAAGAGAGTTTAGATATAACAGGTGGTACAAGGAGATAGCAGAAATCAGAAAGCCAGAATACCTAGAGAAAAAAGGGAAAGGGAAGTTCATGATCAGGATAGCGAGATTTAGGCTAGGTAATGAGATGAGAGGTGGAAGATATTGGGAACCAATAGAGAAAAGAAACTGTAGAATATGTGGTGCAGAACCAGAGACATGGGAGCGTGTGTGAGCAATGCACAAGAGGAAAGGAGGAGGAGAAGCCAGAAGGAATTGGCGAGAAGATCATAAAGATACTGAATAGTAAAGGAGAGGGAGATAAATGGATGGCAGAGCTGGAGAGAAGAAGAAGGCAGGCTAATGCAGCGGCAAGTTAGTCAGAAAGATTAGAGAATAATACAGATGATTTTTGTTGAGGAGGATAAGCGGAAGGTATTTAATTCAAAGAGAAAGGAAGAGAGCGGATTGAGGGTGAAAATGGACGAGGACAAGTCGGTGGAAATGAGGGTAAGAGAAAGAGAGGAGAAAGAAAGGAGAAAAGTGAGGAAAGAAGAAAAAAGCGGGAAGCCAAAGAGGATCATGGAGGAAGAAAGAGCGAAAAGGATGGAGAAGAATCTCCTTATGGATACGGACGAGGACGAAGCAGATAGGAAAAAAAAATGAGAGAAATTTAGGATGGAAAAGAGAGATAAAAGGAGATAAAGAGAGAAGCATTAAAAGAGAAGAAGGGGAGAAGGAAGTAAGATTGTAAAAATGTAAGAATAATCTTTAATGCAGTTATTTGCAGAGTGAACGTAGAATAAGAAAGAAGGAAGGCATCAAACAAGAGGAGGGAGAAAGCCGGAAAAAAAGGGAAGAGCAACGACAGAAAGGAGAAAGTCAGAGGGATGCGGAATTAAAGGAAACTGAAAGAGATGACCAGAAGGGTGCCGGATGAAAGACGAAGGAAAGGGAAATGAGATGTGCAATGAGGTCGCTCAATGACCAGGTCGAGGAAAAAAGAAGTAAGAAAAAAAAATTATATTATAGATATAAAATGTATACGATTAATGATTGAATGTATAATGTATATGATTTTATTTGTATAGCAGAATTTGTAAAGGTTTTTGGGAACGTTTTTACTGAAAAAAACGCCTTTTCAACCCCGGAAGGGGGGTGAAATAAAGATTAATTGATTGTTATATATTTTTATATTTATATGCTACACAAATAATATAGATAAAAAACTAAATAAAGGTTTAGTTTTTGTTTTTTTGGCAATTTTTTCTAAATAATCACATGTTTTTAATTGCAGCTATTAGTTTTAAACTATTGTTTAAAACTGTTTAAAACAAAAATGTTTAAAACAATGTCTACTGTTTTAAATCAGTTTCAATCAAACAGTTTTAAACAAATTGTTTAAAACATGCCAACCCTGAAATGTAGGTACACACTCCGGTCCGAGCTGGGTGATATGTAGCAGGATATTATGCAAACGTTACCACACCTAATTGCAATAAAGTTATCTCCAATCTTAACTAACGAACAATTTTGCACAAGTCTATTATAGTAGCAATAGATTACGGCAAGGCCATCAGCACTGGTGTACCAGATCGAAGATTCTGACACCCCAGCTGGCTCCGGGATGGCGACTAATTCGATACCCAACTCAACCACATGGTGCATAAGCAGGCTCCGAGTCTGCCAACTACGATTAATATTAGCTTGTAGTATTTTAAGCGCCATTTCTGTTACTTACATCAGTCTTCCGCATCGCAATCTCTGTTTTAACAGGAGCGCTTCTGTCGTCAGTTCTATCCCTAGCTTGATCTCTATCTAAACTACATGCAGCCGAGCCTATGGTCACTACACAATTTCTTCTCTGCGCATATTACGCAACGCAAATCTTCCTGGCAATTCCTCGACAGATGACCCACTCCGCCACACCGAAACCACGTGAACTTTGGGTTTTTCCCAAATTTTAGCCAAATTAATTAACGAATCTCATTAAACTTATGCCCGTTTTAATCAGTAAAATCAGCCGCAACCCGGTACAGAGCCGGATTTTCCATTTTGGATCTTAAAAATTTATAATAAATAAAATACAAAGTTGAAGTGCAGTTTTTAACGTGCACTTAGTGCATAAAGTGCACCTGAGTGCACCTGAGTTTGGCCGTCGCTCTTGCCGGGCACATCGTAGAAGCAAGAACAGTCAAACCATCGGAGAAGAAAGTGTCAGCGGTGGCACGATTTCCTGAACCTACCTCGACGAAAGCAGTGCAAAGCTTCCTAGGGCTGACGGGGTATTTTCGCAAGTTTATCCCGCAATACGCACTCATGGCCCGACCTTTATCACAGTTATTAAAGATGGAGACAAAATTTATCTTCGCAGACAATCAAAGGAAAGCATTCAGTCAATTGAAAACGGCGTTAACAACAAACCCTGTGCTGAAGTTGTATAAGGTAGGCGCCACTACCGAACTTCACACTGATGCGTCCCGACTTGGCCTGGGAGCCATTTTGTTGCAGAGAGACGGTGAGGACAACCAGTTACACCCCGTGTATTACGCAAGTTGGAAAACCATAGGAGCCGAAGAAAGATATAGCAGCTTTGAATTGGAAGTGCTTGCGATAATCAAAGCTTTACGCAAATTTCGAGTATATCTGTTGGGTATACCTTTCCGAATCATTACGGATTGCAAGGCGTTCGTGCAAACGATGTCCAAGAAAAATGCGTGTCCAAGAGTGGCGCATTGGGCTTTAGAACTGGAAGAATTCAACTATTCTGTAGAACATCGTTCAGGTACTCTTATGCGACATGCCGACGCACTCAGTCGCAACCCTGTTGAGTGTCTTATTCTCCGAGAAACTGAAGACGCACTGACGGCGCAAGTTAAACACGCACAAACGGAGGATCCTGACATACAGCGAGTTATGAAGTCTATGAGGAGTCAAGGCGATCAAGAGTTTGTATTACTAGACGGAATACTCTACAAGCGAAATGAAGGCGATCTTTTATTAGTTGTACCCAAATCCATGCAGACGGAGATAATTCTACAAGTACATGAGCGAAGTCATTTTGGATGGCGGAATACGGAATATCAGATACGGGCAGAGTATTGGTTTCCGGATCTACGTGCGAAGGTACAACAGACTGTCAGTAACTGTATTCGTTGTCTGTTAGCGGAGAGGAAACAAGGCAGAGCGGAGGGTTTTCTACGACCTCTACCCAAGGAAGACAAACCACTGGAGACTTATCATTTGGATCACTTGGGTCCAATCCCATCGACCAAGAAGGGTTACGGCCATATCCTGGTGGTGATAGATGCATTCACCAAGTTCGTCTGGCTATACCCGACCAAATCGACGACAACTGACAAGGTGATCACCCGACTAAACAAGCAAGCGGTTATTTTTGGAAATCCCCGACGGATTATTACGGACCGAGGAACAGCATTTAGTTCACGTGCTTTCCGTGAATATTGCGAAGCAGAAGATATAGAGCACGTAATGATAACTACCGGTGTACCACGTGCTAATGGTCAAGTGGAGAGGATCAATCGCTCCATTATTGCCATACTAACCAAGTTGTCTTTGCAGAATCCAGCGGAGTGGTTCAAACATCTGAATAGAGTACAATAAGCGATTAATTCCTCATTCTGTCGCAGTGTTGGCATGACGCCATTTGAGTTACTGATCGGACGAAACATGCAATTGAAGGACGACCTAAAATTACGGGAACTCCTTAAAGAAGCGACCATCGAGACTTTTAGTCAAGAAAGGACAGAACTACGATGCAAAGCCAAAGAAAACATCTTAAAGATCCAAGAAGAGAACCGAAAGACTTACGATCGTAAGCGCAAGGAGCCATTTAAGTATCGAGTTGGAGACGTCGTGGCTATTCAACGGACACAGATGGGGCCCGGACTCAAGGTGCGACCGAAGTTTTTGGGGCCTTATAAAGTGAAGTCTGAGCTGCGAAACGACAGGTACATCGTTGAGAAACTAAGCGAGTGTGAGGGACCCAACCGTACGAGTACCTCAGCTGACCATATGAAGCCATGGCCGAAACATCGAGGGATAGACTTAAACGTTGACGAATTGACGGACTATGACACTGAGGACTATATCCAAGCATCGGACGGCATCGAGGTCGATGCCGGTTGTCGAATGGCCGAGTGTGGGAACCGGGATTTTTCCGCGGTTGGCAGCGCCGAGAAACCCGAAGAAGAAGCGAGCTTTGAGTAGAGAGGAGAGGGGAGAGTGAGTCGAGAAGAAGAATCTTCCGTGAACGGTCGAGCCACTGCGCTTTTATCTGTATCGAATAAAGTCTCTTTTACCAGTGAACTTCGTATCCTGATTTCGGATCCTACACAGGCTCCGAGTCTGCCAACTACGATTAATATTAGCTTGTAGTATTTTAAGCGCCATTTCTGTTACTTACATCAGTCTTCCGCATCGCAATCTCTGTTTTAACAGGAGCGCTTCTGTCGTCAGTTCTATCCCTAGCTTGATCTCTATCTAAACTACATGCAGCCGAGCCTATGGTCACTACACAATTTCTTCTCTGCGCATATTACGCAACGCAAATCTTCCTGGCAATTCCTCGACAGATGACCCACTCCGCCACACCGAAACCACGTGAACTTTGGGTTTTTCCCAAATTTTAGCCAAATTAATTAACGAATCTCATTAAACTTATGCCCGTTTTAATCAGTAAAATCAGCCGCAACCCGGTACAGAGCCGGATTTTCCATTTTGGATCTTAAAAATTTATAATAAATAAAATACAAAGTTGAAGTGCAGTTTTTAACGTGCACTTAGTGCATAAAGTGCACCTGAGTGCACCTGAGTTTGGCCGTCGCTCTTGCCGACCCCATTGAAAAATCTCTGATGAAAACTCATGTGGCAATACAGGTGGCAATTCATGTGTTCACAAATGTGACAACTCATGTGATAACTTTTGTGAAATCTCGTACCAAAACATCATGTGACATTTCATTTTTATATAGCAAAATAATTAAAAAATATGTAAAAAGTTAATACAAAAGTTCTTGCCATAATTACGCTTTTGCATTGTAAATTATAGAAAAGTAAGCAATTCATGATAACAATACTTATATATTATTTTTAAAATAATGTAATAGAGAAAAAAAAGAAATGATGATTTAATTATATTATAGTACACATAAAAAATAATTAAATGTATAGAAAGTATATTTTTGGACAGTGAATTATTTATTCCATTAAATATAATATAATTATAATTATAATGTATATCGTATAAAAGTCATTTATCTATACATATATATATATATTTTTTTTAATTATTTTTAATAAGAAATTAATAAGAGAATTAACCCTTATTAACTTCAACCCCTTTAAATTTAGGAAATTCGATTTACATAATAATAAATTTCAGGAAAGTCCCAAAATTAAAACCCTGAAACTTTCCTATTTAATGTTTTTAGAAAAATGTTTTCCTTTCGAATTATTTCAGGGTTTCATTCACTCATCCTGTATAGTACACACTAATCAAAGAGATAAAAACTATACTATTTTGTTATTTTATTACAAATCAATTTAGTTATTACATGTTTTATAGAAACGTTTTTTTATATTTTATAAACCTAAGAACTTAAGGTGTTAATGTAATTTTTAAAACAAATTATAGTTATAACTTATAATAGTTTATAACTTAAGTAATAACTTATAATAGTTTCTCGTACGTAGCACTACGTAAAAAAGAAATCTCTGATTTTATATCCATGCAATATCTCTATTCAAATATTTTAAAATTTTTCTTTTTTTACTTGATTTTCCATAGAGTTCATCTAAGTAATCTTTGTATACACCTATAAATAAAATATAGAAAATAATTAAATATTAATAATAATTTATTTAATGATCATAATTATGAATTTTTTAATGCGATAACGCTATTACTTACAACGGAGTACTTTATATTTCCTCGGTGTCAACTGCTTACGAGGTGATCTATTTTGTAGTCCAACATGTGTTTTCGACTCCTTTATACATCTATTTACTAGTGTGTGTTTAGTCCAAAAAATTAAAAGTAACTCTCGCAAAAACACTCCGGGACCACGTTGTTTTAGATATTCCCAGAAGGATAATTGGATGAATTTTCCGCAGCCTACATATATATCTAGTAAGAAATATATAATAGTAAATAATTACATTTTTTTATTTACAAATATACAAATTTAAAATTATACAATGTTGTATGAATAAAATATAGCATACCTCATCTCCTTCTTTTTGATATAACTCAAAGTTCTCTGGATTCACTTCCCGTATGTCTGATGACAGCCGATTATTATATATATTATCATCATCTGTATCATCACGCTCTTCTGCTAATTCCCTTAGACTTCTCACAGGAAATCTCACGATTATTGATTGAAGTTCTGGTGTTAAGGATTTTAAAGCTCTTGAAGCTCTTCTGGGGCTATCGTCAATGATACTACGAGATGTAATTTCAGTACTTTCAGAGTTTTCAAGAAGAAAATTATGCAGTAAATAATATTAAAATTTATCGTTTTATCTATTTACATGCTTGAATAAGTAATAATATAATATTTATTTAACTTTTCCCTCTTTACCCCTTGTCTGTTTGATTCATCATTTTCATTTTCTGTAAAAACGTTTTCACTTTCATCGCTATGAATCAATCGTCGTCTTTCGTTTGATTCGTCATTTTCATTTTCTGTAAAAACGTTATCTCTTTCATCGCTATGAATCAATCGTCGTCTTCCTTTCAAAAATTTATTCAACTGTTTTTTTCTATTCTTTAGTTTTGCTAGTTTCTTCAATTTGGTTTGAATTTTCTGTAATTAATATTATCATTATTATTATTATTGTTATTGTTGTTTATATTATTGTCACTGTTATTATTACTTGTAATAGCAAAATCAATAATCAAACATTACAATAAGTACGAAAAAACAAATATTCGTTACTTTACCTAATTTTTTTCGTGAATACCACGATCTTTTGATTTTAAACATAATTTTTCCAATGCATCACTGCGTCGTATTTTTCTAAATTTGGCGTTCGCTTCTGTTTAATAAATTTTCTCTATTATCTGCAACAAGTTATTTATAATAAATTAGACTTTACAATAAAAAAAGAACTCTTTTTCAAAACTGAATGAACATTACTGTTTGCAAACATTGATTCATAAATAATTTTTTTTTTTGCTTCTTCTCTATTCTTTTTATATTCAACAATGCACTTTATGGTTTAATATGTTTAATTGGAACAATCAAAGATTACAAGAAATTTTTCAGTTATTTTTTAATGAAGCTTCAGTATGCTATATACTGTAATATGTATTCAAATTAATATAAATTAATAATTTCATTAATTAATTTTTACATTAAGAAATGCTGTAAAATTTTTTACAGTCCTTAAAATATTGATAACAATTTTGTAGGAAAATCATTACTTAAATTCAAAATATTAATTTTCTACATTTTAAATAAAAAAAGGTACAATAAAAATTAGTTTCCAATAAACCTTTACTCCTGTTATTGGATACAAAAAATTATGGAGAAAATAAAATAAATATTTCTTAAGGAATATAAGTGAAAAAAGTGGGAACTTAACATTTTTTAAATTATTGTTTCAGATTAACTAAAGTCATTTACATTGTCAATTTAAAAAAATATTGCAAACAATTTTAATAAATAATTTGCTAAAATTTTTTCAATACATATCCCAGCAGGAACAAGACTGAAAAAAATACTCCTAAGAAGTTTTAATATATTATTTGAATAAAATCAATTATGAAAATAAGATAAATTAATAACACTTATATGTATAATTTAATATTTTGCATTTAAAAGCAATAAAGTTTAATTCAGTAAAGTATTAACAAGTTTTGAAAATACTGTTACAGTTTACAACGAATCACAGCTCAAATATATATACAAATTGCTTATTAACATTTTGAATATAATCTTGAAGTATTATTTTGATTAAGAACATAAATATGTGTAGGATCCGAAATCAGGATACGAAGTTCACTGGTAAAAGAGACTTTATTCGATACAGATAAAAGCGCAGTGGCTCGACCGTTCACGGAAGATTCTTCTTCTCGACTCACTCTCCCCTCTCCTCTCTACTCAAAGCTCGCTTCTTCTTCGGGTTTCTCGGCGCTGCCAACCGCGGAAAAATCCCGGTTCCCACACTCGGCCATTCGACAACCGGCATCGACCTCGATGCCGTCCGATGCTTGGATATAGTCCTCAGTGTCATAGTCCGTCAATTCGTCAACGTTTAAGTCTATCCCTCGATGTTTCGGCCATGGCTTCATATGGTCAGCTGAGGTACTCGTACGGTTGGGTCCCTCACACTCGCTTAGTTTCTCAACGATGTACCTGTCGTTTCGCAGCTCAGACTTCACTTTATAAGGCCCCAAAAACTTCGGTCGCACCTTGAGTCCGGGCCCCATCTGTGTCCGTTGAATAGCCACGACGTCTCCAACTCGATACTTAAATGGCTCCTTGCGCTTACGATCGTAAGTCTTTCGGTTCTCTTCTTGGATCTTTAAGATGTTTTCTTTGGCTTTGCATCGTAGTTCTGTCCTTTCTTGACTAAAAGTCTCGATGGTCGCTTCTTTAAGGAGTTCCCGTAATTTTAGGTCGTCCTTCAATTGCATGTTTCGTCCGATCAGTAACTCAAATGGCGTCATGCCAACACTGCGACAGAATGAGGAATTAATCGCTTATTGTACTCTATTCAGATGTTTGAACCACTCCGCTGGATTCTGCAAAGACAACTTGGTTAGTATGGCAATAATGGAGCGATTGATCCTCTCCACTTGACCATTAGCACGTGGTACACCGGTAGTTATCATTACGTGCTCTATATCTTCTGCTTCGCAATATTCACGGAAAGCACGTGAACTAAATGCTGTTCCTCGGTCCGTAATAATCCGTCGGGGATTTCCAAAAATAACCGCTTGCTTGTTTAGTCGGGTGATCACCTCGTCAGTTGTCGTCGATTTGGTCGGGTATAGCCAGACGAACTTGGTGAATGCATCTATCACCACCAGGATATGGCCGTAACCCTTCTTGGTCGATGGGATTGGACCCAAGTGATCCAAATGATAAGTCTCCAGTGGTTTGTCTTCCTTGGGTAGAGGTCGTAGAAAACCCTCCGCTCTGCCTTGTTTCCTCTCCGCTAACAGACAACGAATACAGTTACTGACAGTCTGTTGTACCTTCGCACGTAGATCCGGAAACCAATACTCTGCCCGTATCTGATATTCCGTATTCCGCCATCCAAAATGACTTCGCTCATGTACTTGTAGAATTATCTCCGTCTGCATGGATTTGGGTACAACTAATAAAAGATCGCCTTCATTTCGCTTGTAGAGTATTCCGTCTAGTAATACAAACTCTTGATCGCCTTGACTCCTCATAGACTTCATAACTCGCTGTATGTCAGGATCCTCCGTTTGTGCGTGTTTAACTTGCGCCGTCAGTGCGTCTTCAGTTTCTCGGAGAATAAGACACTCAACAGGGTTGCGACTGAGTGCGTCGGCATGTCGCATAAGAGTACCTGAACGATGTTCTACAGAATAGTTGAATTCTTCCAGTTCTAAAGCCCAATGCGCCACTCTTGGACACGCATTTTTCTTGGACATCGTTTGCACGAACGCCTTGCAATCCGTAATGATTCGGAAAGGTATACCCAACAGATATACTCGAAATTTGCGTAAAGCTTTGATTATCGCAAGCACTTCCAATTCAAAGCTGCTATATCTTTCTTCGGCTCCTATGGTTTTCCAACTTGCGTAATACACGGGGTGTAACTGGTTGTCCTCACCGTCTCTCTGCAACAAAATGGCTCCCAGGCCAAGTCGGGACGCATCAGTGTGAAGTTCGGTAGTGGCGCCTACCTTATACAACTTCAGCACAGGGTTTGTTGTTAACGCCGTTTTCAATTGACTGAATGCTTTCCTTTGATTGTCTGCGAAGATAAATTTTGTCTCCATCTTTAATAACTGTGATAAAGGTCGGGCCATGAGTGCGTATTGCGGGATAAACTTGCGAAAATACCCCGTCAGCCCTAGGAAGCTTTGCACTGCTTTCGTCGAGGTAGGTTCAGGAAATCGTGCCACCGCTGACACTTTCTTCTCCGATGGTTTGACTGTTCTTGCTTCTACGATGTGCCCTAAATATTCGACTCGGGTTGTCATCAGACTACACTTACTCCAGTTTATTCTTAAACCGTAATCGCGTGCCGTGTTGAGAACTTCTTCTAATTTCTGCAGACCATCTTGCTCTCCTTCGGCTGGGATAATCAGATCGTCTAGATAGGTTAGTACTGTACCCTTGGTTATCAATTCCTGAAACACCGCTTTAATATGCCGCTGGAACACCGCTGGAGAATTGCTCAATCCGAAAGGCACCATCAGGAACTCAAACTGTCCGTCCGGCGTGACGAAGGATGTATAATGAATACTCGGCTCATCTATCGGCACGTGGAAGAAGCCATCCTTCAAATCCAGAGTGCAGAATATTTTAGCTCTTGCCAGTCTGTCTAGCTGATCTTCCACCAATGGTAATGGATACCTATCTCGTACTATCTTCCGATTTAAACGCCGGTAATCGACACATAATCTTGGCTCTCCATTCTTCTTTTTTACTAGCACGATGGGACTAGCGTATTCCGAACAACTGGGACGGGCTATCCCCTTGCTGATCCATTTATCAACAATTTCATTCACCATGCTTCGTTGTTCCGCCGATAACCTTCGCGGGTTCTGATGAACGGGCACCTCGTCTTTAAGTATCAGGTGCATTTTCACGCCACTATCTTTTATCTTCTCGGGACAATAATTTTGCACCATCTCATGCACGCGTTCCTTCACCTGGACATCTTCTATGTGGTTGAGGTTAATCTCGTCTTTCGCTCTTTCATCTTCTTCGTCTTGAATGTTGACACATAAAACTTCTGACCACGCCGTTTCTTCTTTCGTCATGTCTGTGGAGGTCTTCGATTCTTCGTTGTCGAATTCCGTCAACGTTGCCTTCTGTTTTCGTATATGGATTTCTGCGAAATCGGATAATTCGCCACCCAAGAGAAAATCGTGCGTCGTGAAGTAATCAGGCACTACATCGATGTCCAACGTAAGGGTGAGACCGTCTATTGTCACATCCGCCGTAAATCTTCCTAATGTGCTGCAATCCGTGATACCCATGCCGTCGAATTTCATTGTTACGGGCCGGATCTGTGGAGCACCGATTAGCACATAAAAGCTCGATCGCATTAAGTGCAAATCACTACCGGAATCGATTACTGCCGTTACGTCTTTATTTAAAATCTTCACATCCTTGTATATCTTCTTGTCGCCGTGTGATCGTACTATGTCGACCCTCTTCGGTGTAGCATCTTTGTTTTGTGCATCCGATCCTTTCGAACATTTCGCCGCAATGTGGCCAAATTCGCCGCAAGAATAGCACTTCGATCCCTTCGCCTTGTGCGGGCACTCCTTGCCCAAATGCTTCGTATCGCCACAATTATAACACTTTTTAGGGTTAGAAGTCGCCGCCACTCGATTGCCACTGCTTGCCATCTTGTCCTTACCCGCCGTCTGCGGTCGATGCTTCGCCTTATTTCTATTGGTCCGCTGCGTCTCATATTGTACGAACCTCTGCCGTAATTCTTTAATTGTCGTCGCGTTGTATAGAATAGCCTTGTTGGATTCTTCGTCTTTCACGCCATCGATTATATATTGTATCTTGGCTTCTATCTCCATCTCCGCATGACTCGCTAACTCTAACACGCGATAGATGTACTCTTGAAATGTTTCATCAATTTTTTTCGTCACTGCACTCAGTTCTTTGTGTATTTGTCTGCTATTTAATGTTTTGTCGAATTCCTCGACAAGCGCTTTCTTGAGATCACGATACGACTGTGCATGACACTCAAAATTAGCGAAAAGTTTCGCGGACCCGCGCAATAACCTTTTCACATATATAACCCTTTGCGCATTCGTCCAAGAACACAACTCGGCCGTCTCTTCAAATAGTGCGAACCATCTTCGTACGCTTTGTGTGCCATCGCCACTAAAAGTCTCTAGCGCATCTTCAACATCCTTAAATGTCAGCACTGTTCTCGAACTATTACGCGTTTCCCCGTGCGTGATACGGCCATCGTCAACAACAATGTCTTCATTGGCTCGTGCCATTTCTAGTTCGCGAATCGGAGTCGATCTCGCACCGCCACCTGTCGCGCCGCGCGTCACGCTCACCGCACCGCCGCGCGCAATATTCCCCATATTGCCGCGTAAAACGCTCGCCACGCCGCCGCGCGCGCCCACCATGTTCCCGCCTTGATCGTCGCGTTGTATAAAAGTATTATCCGCTTTTTCATCGATGTCGTCTTCCTCGTCGCTCGTGTCATCCTCGTCGTCCTCGCCTCGATGCAGAGCCGCCCGCAATCTCTCACGGAGAACCGGCTTTGTTCCCGACACCTGTAATCCCAGCTCGCGTAATCGGCTCTTCAATGCTTCCTTCGATAATGTCGTCAGATCGCCGCTGTCCGCCATTAGCGCGTTTTCACCACCGAAAATTCCTGACGTCTCATCCGTCTGCGATAAGTTATCTTTTGGCTCTAAAACCTTTCGCAGCCTTTCACGTAACGCCGCTCGGTTACCCGTCGTTGGCAATCCGAGATCCCGGAGCTTCTCCGCTAGCTCGTCAACCGTCATTTCGGTCAGCGCATTTGCCGCGCTCGTCGTATCCGTCGTATTCGCCATGTTCGCCGTACTCGCCGTTGTTTCGCCGTTTCGATACGCGAACTTCTCTTCTAGTAACACGTAATCGCACCTCACCGTATCTGCCACCTCGCAGAATATAGTTTTACCGCGTCGTCACTCAGACAACGTTGTCCCGCCTTATGGACTCGGTTCGCCGTGTCGTCTCCCGTGCAACGACGGTTACTTCTCTCGCACCAGGAAATTCCGTCCGCAACACTATTTCCGTCGCGGTTCCGACTCGTGATCCCGGACGAGCCCCCAAGTTTGTAGGATCCGAAATCAGGATACGAAGTTCACTGGTAAAAGAGACTTTATTCGATACAGATAAAAGCGCAGTGGCTCGACCGTTCACGGAAGATTCTTCTTCTCGACTCACTCTCCCCTCTCCTCTCTACTCAAAGCTCGCTTCTTCTTCCGGTTTCTCGGCGCTGCCAACCGCGGAAAAATCCCGGTTCCCACATATGTATTATGTATTTTTATATTACTGGAAGAACAGACAATATATCAATATTTTCTTCAAGACCTCAATAATTGACATTTACATTTAATATTATTTACCATTAAATTACCTAACAGATATCATGTTTAAAATATTAATTTTAATTTTACTGGATGTATAAAAAAATCATTAAATGAAATTAATAATATTTAATTATTCATAGTTAATAAGTTTGTATAAATTGAAAAATCAGCGTTAGCAGCTACAAAGTAAGGCTGCGTTCGGAAATGTCTCTCAAGTGCCTTTGTGTTTCATTTTATCCTTGTTTAACATTTGGTGAACAACAAGAATTCCACCGCACTGCAATATTTACCTTTTTTAATTCTCCGCACGAGCTCGGGCCGTCTATTTTCACGATGTACGCAATCTAAAATTTCTAGCTCACTAGTTCTTTCGCCTTCCTTTTTGGTTACTGGCTCCTGCTTTGTCTGTCCTACCTTTTTCTTTACACAGGACAATACGGCTGAAAAAATGTTTAATTAACTGAGTTAGCTCGAGACATATAAGAGTTCGAAATCAAGAAACGGTGAATCGATGGCTTGTGTACGTATACAACCAGCTTACAGATAGTTTTATCGCGTTTAGAGAAACGAGCGTACGACTGATAATCTGATTCCAGGAATTCCACCGCACTAAAATATTTACCTTTTTTTTCTCTCCACACGGAGCTCGGGCCGTGCCACGCAAATCGATGGACGCTTTCACGACACTTTACACCGGATTTCGAATTTCGATTTGACGTCGCACTCGATGTCCGTTTCAGGTTCAACGTGTCGCGAAAAACGGCGAAATGTAAGGAGAAGATTATCACATGCGACGAGATCGCATCCACGATGAAATTGCACGATAAATGCAATTCGAAATGGCCAATCGGGAAACAGTGTTTTCCCTCTCAAGTCTCACGTATATCCACACACGTATCCGTAGCGAATGACGAGTAGCCTGCACTCTGCACTATCCACACGTAGCGACGTAGCAACCATTCTCTACACCTGGACTGACTGCAGAGTGCGGACCATTCTCAGTAGCAGTCGAACGTGAATACGTGATTGGTTCTTACTTTTAGAACCAACCAATCAACGCAGTGTTGATAAGACGAAACTCAACAGTTGTGTCTGCTGAACGCGGCCATTGCCACCGACATTAACTCTAGAAATTAAAATAAGTACAAATATAACCTAAATTATTGCATTTTTAGTGTACGATGTACATACGATAGTTACTTAGAACCGGTATCACAGTCTCCGATTAACGTGATTAATCGATTAAACTCACTCTGCATCTCTTTCTAATTATCCCTCTAGAAAGAGATGAAGAGTGAGTTTAATCGGAGAATCACGTTTAATGGCTTTTAATCGGAGACTGTGATACCGGCCCTTTTACTATCGTACATCGTACATGTAGTGAAATTATAGTACGAGTTCGATAATTATCGTATGGTTGGCAACGCTGATCTGAGTAAACCTGTTCGTTTTTAGCTGAACTTCTTGCACGGTTCATCTTTTCTCTTTGTCTCTCCAACGTAAAAAGAAAGAGAGGAAAGATGAACCGTATCGTGAAAATAGACGGCCCGAGCTCGTGCGGAGAATTAAAAAAGGTAAATATTGCAGTGCGGTGGAATTCTTGTTGTTCACCAAATGTTAAACAAGGATAAAATGAAACACAAAGGCACTTGAGAGACATTTCCGAACGCAGCCTTACTTTGTAGCTGCTAACGCTGATTTTTCAATTTATACAAACTTATTAACTATGAATAATTAAATATTATTAATTTCATTTAATGATTTTTTTATACATCCAGTAAAATTAAAATTAATATTTTAAATATGATATCTGTTAGGTAATTTAATGGTAAATAATATTAAATGTAAATGTCAATTATTGAGGTCTTGAAGAAAATATTGATATATTGTCTGTTCTTCCAGTAATATGAAAATACATAATACATATTTATGTTCTTAATCAAAATAATACTTCAAGATTATATTCAAAATGTTAATAAGCAATTTGTATATATATTTGAGCTGTGATTCGTTGTAAACTGTAACAGTATTTTTAAAACTTGTTAATACTTTACTGAATTAAACTTTATTGCTTTTAAATGCAAAATATTAAATTATACATATAAGTGTTATTAATTTATCTTATTTTCATAATTGATTTTATTCAAATAATATATTAAAACTTCTTAGGAGTATTTTTTTCAGTCTTGTTCCTGCTGGGATATGTATTGAAAAAATTTTAGCAAATTATTTATTAAAATTGTTTGCAATATTTTTTTAAATTGACAATATAAATGACTTTAGTTAATCTGAAACAATAATTTAAAAAATGTTAAGTTCCCACTTTTTTCACTTATATTCCTTAAGAAATATTTATTTTCTTTTCTCCATAATTTTTTGTATCCAATAACAGGAGTAAAGGTTTATTGGAAACTAATTTTTATTGTACCTTTTTTTATTTAAAATGTAGAAAATTAATATTTTGAATTTAAGTAATGATTTTCCTACAAAATTGTTATCAATATTTTAAGGACTGTAAAAAATTTTACAGCATTTCTTAATGTAAAAATTAATTAATGAAATTATTAATTTATATTAATTTGAATACATATTACAGTATATAGCATACTGAAGCTTCATTAAAAAATAACTGAAAAATTTCTTGTAATCTTTGATTGTTCCAATTAAACATATTAAACCATAAAGTGCATTGTTGAATATAAAAAGAATAGAGAAGAAGCAAAAA
Source organism: Temnothorax americanus (assembly GCF_048541705.1). NCBI lineage: Eukaryota > Metazoa > Arthropoda > Insecta > Hymenoptera > Formicidae > Temnothorax > Temnothorax americanus. The sequence goes on from NW_027509290.1 coordinate 61,644, forward strand.
AAAAAATTATTTATGAATCAATGTTTGCAAACAGTAATGTTCATTCAGTTTTGAAAAAGAGTTCTTTTTTTATTGTAAAGTCTAATTTATTATAAATAACTTGTTGCAGATAATAGAGAAAATTTATTAAACAGAAGCGAACGCCAAATTTAGAAAAATACGACGCAGTGATGCATTGGAAAAATTATGTTTAAAATCAAAAGATCGTGGTATTCACGAAAAAAATTAGGTAAAGTAACGAATATTTGTTTTTTCGTACTTATTGTAATGTTTGATTATTGATTTTGCTATTACAAGTAATAATAACAGTGACAATAATATAAACAACAATAACAATAATAATAATAATGATAATATTAATTACAGAAAATTCAAACCAAATTGAAGAAACTAGCAAAACTAAAGAATAGAAAAAAACAGTTGAATAAATTTTTGAAAGGAAGACGACGATTGATTCATAGCGATGAAAGAGATAACGTTTTTACAGAAAATGAAAATGACGAATCAAACGAAAGACGACGATTGATTCATAGCGATGAAAGTGAAAACGTTTTTACAGAAAATGAAAATGATGAATCAAACAGACAAGGGGTAAAGAGGGAAAAGTTAAATAAATATTATATTATTACTTATTCAAGCATGTAAATAGATAAAACGATAAATTTTAATATTATTTACTGCATAATTTTCTTCTTGAAAACTCTGAAAGTACTGAAATTACATCTCGTAGTATCATTGACGATAGCCCCAGAAGAGCTTCAAGAGCTTTAAAATCCTTAACACCAGAACTTCAATCAATAATCGTGAGATTTCCTGTGAGAAGTCTAAGGGAATTAGCAGAAGAGCGTGATGATACAGATGATGATAATATATATAATAATCGGCTGTCATCAGACATACGGGAAGTGAATCCAGAGAACTTTGAGTTATATCAAAAAGAAGGAGATGAGGTATGCTATATTTTATTCATACAACATTGTATAATTTTAAATTTGTATATTTGTAAATAAAAAAATGTAATTATTTACTATTATATATTTCTTACTAGATATATATGTAGGCTGCGGAAAATTCATCCAATTATCCTTCTGGGAATATCTAAAACAACGTGGTCCCGGAGTGTTTTTGCGAGAGTTACTTTTAATTTTTTGGACTAAACACACACTAGTAAATAGATGTATAAAGGAGTCGAAAACACATGTTGGACTACAAAATAGATCACCTCGTAAGCAGTTGACACCGAGAAAATATAAAGTACTCCGTTGTAAGTAATAGCGTTATCGCATTAAAAAATTCATAATTATGATCATTAAATAAATTATTATTAATATTTAATTATTTTCTATATTTTATTTATAGGTGTATACAAAGATTACTTAGATGAACTCTATGGAAAATCAAGTAAAAAAAGAAAAATTTTAAAATATTTGAATAGAGATATTGCATGGATATAAAATCAGAGATTTCTTTTTTACGTAGTGCTACGTACGAGAAACTATTATAAGTTATTACTTAAGTTATAAACTATTATAAGTTATAACTATAATTTGTTTTAAAAATTACATTAACACCTTAAGTTCTTAGGTTTATAAAATATAAAAAAACGTTTCTATAAAACATGTAATAACTAAATTGATTTGTAATAAAATAACAAAATAGTATAGTTTTTATCTCTTTGATTAGTGTGTACTATACAGGATGAGTGAATGAAACCCTGAAATAATTCGAAAGGAAAACATTTTTCTAAAAACATTAAATAGGAAAGTTTCAGGGTTTTAATTTTGGGACTTTCCTGAAATTTATTATTATGTAAATCGAATTTCCTAAATTTAAAGGGGTTGAAGTTAATAAGGGTTAATTCTCTTATTAATTTCTTATTAAAAATAATTAAAAAAAATATATATATATATATGTATAGATAAATGACTTTTATACGATATACATTATAATTATAATTATATTATATTTAATGGAATAAATAATTCACTGTCCAAAAATATACTTTCTATACATTTAATTATTTTTTATGTGTACTATAATATAATTAAATCATCATTTCTTTTTTTTCTCTATTACATTATTTTAAAAATAATATATAAGTATTGTTATCATGAATTGCTTACTTTTCTATAATTTACAATGCAAAAGCGTAATTATGGCAAGAACTTTTGTATTAACTTTTTACATATTTTTTAATTATTTTGCTATATAGAAATGAGATGTCACATGATGTTTTGGTACGAGATTTCACAAAAGTTATCACATGAGTTGTCACATTTGTGAACACATGAATTGCCACCTGTATTGCCACATGAGTTTTCATCAGAGATTTTTCAATAGGGGACCCTTAACTTTAATTTCGGTTTAACTTACGTTTTATCTTTTTCTAGTTCTAAAAATTAAAAAAAGATAAAAAAATAAGTAAATCGAGATTAAAGTTAATCTACATTAGTAGAAATGTCGCCCAAAATAGTCGCCCAAAATAGTCGCCCAAAATCAAACTCATATCGCGGTTAATTAATCTAATCTATCTTAATTATACACTCACTGGCAACATCAGACAGAAATAGTAAGATTGCTCACTATTATCAGCATGTTCTTTGATCCGCAGGCATCAAAAGCGGAATCAGTGTTGTCATAGATCAACCTATCTAGTAGTTATATTTCTGCCTTTTACTTACAATGATTACACAATTACAGTAATCTAACATCTCGCACATTCTATGTTCCAACCACAACCTTATCTATCCTAGATATCTGCTCATTAGTTACTTTCCATTTAAACTCAAGTGATCTGAAAATCAGTTATGTGAGTATTTTATGCTCAGGTAAGATATGTTATTTTGTATTTACCTGCTTATTTTGGTGACAAAGCTTTTGCATAATAATACAGGTCTATAGCTTCACTTTTAATGTGAGTCTATTAGATTCATTAAAGCACATGGTCTTGATTGTGGATAAAAACTCAGTTGAATCTCACTTTTCAGCATGCAAAAAGAACGTGCATTTAACTGAGTTATGATGTTTCAAGTGAGAATTATCTGAGTTTTGATGTAAATGGAAAGGAACTATTGACAACACCGAACAGAATAGCAAAGTTACTCATTATATTAGCATATTCTATTACTACGTTTACGCGAGCGTTACTTCTGTAGTAATTTACGATAATTCTTTCGCGTAAACGGGATTTTGTAGTAACTTAAAATAATTCACTCCGCGTAAACGAGTGATATATCGTAAGTTACCACAGAAGTAACGCTCGCGTAAACGTAGTATATGGTCCGCAAACGTCAGAAGCGGAACCAATCAATGTTGCCGTAAGACTCTATAAATATGAGTATTCTTGTTTGCCATTTTTCTTCCAATTATCTGTGAAAACATAACCTTTTCTTAAACGTCAATACGCTTTTCGGTCTCGCAATTAATGTAAAAATTTAGCTGAAATATCGATTCTGTAAAATTGAAAATAAGTATTAATTGATTCTTAATTGATTAGACGTGTGTTCTTAAACGCGCGACAGTATAATTTGTTTTATAAGAGTTGTATTTATCGTAAATCGACACATCGTGATTCTGTTTTATTGTACGTATTTGGAGCAGTAATTTCAAAGGCAGAAGGTATATTATTTAAATAATACTCATCGCGAAAAATTGTTTTCATGTTGCAGTTTTGTCACATTTTGACATATATGTGTTTTTAGATTAAGTATTTGGCTGTTTGTAAAATGTCAACTGAAGACAATGAAAAAAATCCAAGTACGTTGCATTCTGGGCCAAATGTTGAGGTAATTGCCGCATGAATTCTTAATTTCTTCTTTTGTTTACTAATTTAATGCTTCATTTATAATATTTAATATACTTCCACTCATTTTTTCAGGACCCTAAGCTTCAAGAGTATTACACAGATAAAAAAATTGAAAGTTTGTTGGTCGAAAATCTCTACCTGAAGAGTCTGCTAAAAATGTCAACTAAGGACAATCAAAAAAATCCAAGTACGTCGCATCCTGGGCCAAATGTTGAGGTAATTGCCGCATAAATTTCTAATTTTTTCTTTTGTTTACTAATTTAATGCTCCATTTATCATATTTAATGTACTTTCACTCATTTCAGGACCCTAAGCTTCAAGAGTATTACACAAATAAAAAAATTGAAAACTTGTTGGTCGAAAATCTTTACCTGAAGAGTCAGCTGAAATGGTTACATCCTAAAATGTCAACTGAGGACAATGAAAAAAATCCAAGTACGTCGCATCCTGGGCCAAGTGTTGAGGTAATTGCCGCATAAATTTTTAATTTTTTTTTCGTTTACTAATTTAATGCTCTATTTATCATATTTAATGTACTTCCACTCATTTCAGGACCTTAAGCTTTAAAAGTATTACACAGATGAAAAAATTGAAAGCTTGTTTGTCGAAAATGTCTATCTGAAGAGTAAGCTGAAAAGGTTACATCTTATTTTGAAACTGTTCTCTCATAATCCGAAAGTTGCTGAATATTTACAACAGCACAATGTCAAATAATTTACTTGCCTTTTTGATAATTATACTTTGTATCAAATAAAATGATTTTGAACTGTATGAAATAAATTTCATTTTCCAAAAAATTGTTACTCCATAAATAACACTGTATAACTGCATAATAATAATAATAATAATAATAATAATAATAATAATAATAATAATAATAATGTACATTGACTAATAAAAACTCATGCTCACAATATCTCCAGAGGAATTAATTTTAAAAAACGATACTTTAATTCATAAAATACATATTTATAGACCATATATAATATTTATTACAAAGTAACAAGCAGTTTCAAAGGGTTTACTTATATGTTTAAGCACTTTTTGGTTAAGCTTTTTTCAAGGTTGCAGACCCAAAAACGTTCTTCCGTTGTTTGCTGTTCTCAGAAAAATTTTTGGTACAAAACGAACAAACAGTGAAAAAATGCTTAATAATTATTTTCTTTAAATCACAGCACGTGGGAAAAATTATTTCTACATTTTTATGAGCAAATTCAATTTATTTCTCGATTACCTGCCGCAATATATACAAATGCACAACGTTTCGGCTCAAGATTCGAGCCCTTTTCAAGTGCGAACTGAAACAGGAACAGCGAGAAAAACAAACAATATAAATGAATCGAGATAAATATTAAATTAACGACGTTAAATAGTGAGCAATACCTATATCATCTATTGACTCGTCACATAATTAATACAGATTCCTGAGTTCACGAGCATGTTCCCACATGTCCATAAAGGTCAGCTGCGGACCAATCTTAATTTGTAGCAACAATGATATATGAGGAGAGAAAGCGACGATCAAGAAAAACTTACGAATTCCGTAATAAATTTTCGCGTATGACTGATTCTTCGTTGCGACATGTTACATGTATGCGAGTGCTTAGGAGACTGAGCGGACAAAGAAAGAAACAAGGTGCGACGATCCTCCGTACGAGGTGACGGCGAGGAGCCCTGCGAGGAGACATCACATTGGTGAGGTTGCCCGCAGTAATTAATATCGAGATGTAAAGCCACGACGCCGCCCTCCAGTGCACGCTCTCGTCCGGGAAAAACGTTGTAACATCGCGACGCGTACGGTCCCTTGAGACCGCGTATCGAATGGCGGTCGACAGCGAGAGCGAAGGGCCTCGGGATGATATCGTGGCCGCGGAATTGAGATAAAGACGCGATTGCGAGCCTCTGGAGATTGCGATAGATTCGTGGCAAAATTCGTTACTGCGAGTCCGTTTCGTGTAATGTCCGCGCTCGTGATTGTGTCTCGCGCCTCCCGTGTTCCCGGCGTATCAAATTACCAAACATTGCTCTTGTGGAATGTCGTATGCGTCAGCACATCAATCGCGTTAATTGGCCGTTTGTGAGGAGCTAATTGCCTTAGAAAATTGTGCGTGTTAGGATAATTATGTTTGGATGCGTTGTTCGGTGATTGCGTATGCGAAGTAGTCGTGCTAGCTGGAGAGCGTATTCGCATAATTTACTCCATTCTCGCGATAGGCTCAGTGCCGTCGTGATTGCGTGTGATTATTACTCGCGGTAATTCCGCTTAGTTTTCCTGGCGTTTGTTTCAGAATTCCGCGCTATTTCGAGTATCTCGGTGTATCGTTCTGCGCGTTACGAAAATCACTGAAGACAGAGTATTGTATTCACCCGAACGACTCGCGTTAGGCTTAAGATAATTGGCGACAGAATTTTTGTGCGACTCCCGCCGTTGCGTTCACGCGCTCCGAGCGTGAGGTATCGTCCTCTCGCGATCTTTCCTGCAAGATCTTATTTTCTATTTCCTTGATTATTTCGTGTTTACTGTCGATGTTCCATATTAATTGTAAGTTTCGTCATACTGTATCTCTCTGATCTAATCGCAGCGCCTTCTGCGCGTTTACTATACGATAACGTAGTACTTCGTTCATTCTGGCGTCCGCGCTATCATTATTTTTTTTTTGTTTCATTTCTGACGCTTGCGTGATTGATTATATGATTTGTCTGATTGACCGAAGCCGAATCGGCCTTTATTGTTTCACGCGCGAAGTTCTAAAGATTAAATGTTATCTTGATTTGTTAATTGCTTGAGCTCGTGGCCTTATTTATGGCGTGTCACCCCGCCGAATATCGCGCCGCCCTTCATCACCCCCGCCCCAGCCCTTAGGTCGAGCTAGCCGATTCCTCGCACATCCGCACGTTTTGCTTTGCGTCTCGTTTTGGTTTTCTTTTGCGATTTCGCGGACGCGCATTGACGCGTCTGGCGCCCAACAGTAAATTCGTTTCGCGAAGTGTCGGAGGTGCGAGGGAATCGTCGGAGAGGCCTGTCATCCCGCTCTCCTTACTCTTTTTGATCCGGCACACGTCCCGGAGCGGTCCGGGAGTGAAAAAGTCGTGACAGTACATACTTCACAGACACAAGCTGACTTGGTTAGTATCCACTGTTCACGGCTAAGATTTTGAAGCCACCTTTTTTGTCGCTCCACATTTGTTGGGATTGAAAAAAGTCGAAACTCTTTTTCATGTCTATTAGTGCAGTTAATTGCAACGCAGCCAGGCATTTTGGAAGCAGAAAATACGAGACCGAAATGTGTATTGACATTTACGAAAAGGTTATGTTTTCACATATGATTGGAAGAAAAATGGCGGATGAGAATACCTACTTTTTTAGAGCTCTAGTTGCCGCAAGTTATCATATCTAGTAGTGTTATAGTTTCTGCTTTATACCTGTAAAGGTAGGTTTTCATGGCCTGTGAAATGCTGCAGCAGCGAGCAGCAGTCTAGTAATTTTCTAGAAATATCTAATCAATTTGGCTAACTTTCGGCGCAAATTTTTGCTGCTCATGAAATAGGCCTTTTATGGCATCGGGCAGCGTCGAGTGTGGATGACTCTGCGTCCTAACCTCGATCTAGTTATTACAACAGCAACAGATCTAACCGTGAGAATTTACACAAAATACAAGAAGTAAAAGTAGAAGAAAAATCTAAAATGTCATACGAACAAAGATTATATCAATGGCAAAATAATTATGCACGTAAAATTTATGAATATGTGGAAAGTGTACGTGAAAAACATGTAGCAGCTATAGCCGCAGTAGCAGTTTGTACAAAATCTGTAGCAACAAAACAAAGCTACAAGAAAAAACGTTATTGGATGGCCAACATCCTTAACAAACGACGCGAAATTGGCTTTTATTATTTAGTATGTCCACTGTTGAAATTGGATAATATCTGATTTTATAATTACTTTCGGATGACCGTTACTCAATTCGAAAAGTTATTACAAATAATTGCACCCAGAATAACCCGGCAACACGTCGTTCGTGAACCAATTGGAGCAAAACAGTGATTAATAATATGTTTAAAATAATGCGATAAGTTTTAGTAGTTCTTAATTTATCTATTATGCCTGTGTATTTATAGTAACTGTAAAAAATAATTTTTAATATTTTAAACACTTAGCCAGTGGTGATAGTATAGTATCTTTAGCACATCATCATTCAGTGAGTAACTAGGCAGTTCGCATCGACGCCGCTAGGCGTCGCCTCGCTCAAGCATTCTCTCGAGTTCAGGATTCTGCACCGACTTGTATAAAAGGAGACCCCCCACGGGACCAAATCAGATATTTTTGGGCGCTAGTCGCCTAAGGCAAGAGTTCCTAAACTCTAAGCCTACAATCTTGACTTTTTGTTCCACTTGGATAGTACTGCGCAAGTACTGCGCCTGTGCCATACGTTAGCATAGTATAAACATTACTAGTAGCAACAGTAGCGGCGCTACCTTTGATCTTCGTGTATACAAATTTCGTGACCTTGAGACTAGCCGCCACATTCTTAAAAAGCTATACTGATGAGAGGATATTGCGTGCAGGATGAGAAGAAAGACGCCACTATCTTGATTGAGTAGCAATGCCTTTAATACGTTAATCGGCTACTGAAGTTTTACAAAGGTGTGTGCCGATGGACAAAAGACAATGAAAAAAGTCCGCGCGAATACGGTTTTTAGAACTATAGAAGCAGAGCTACCAACCTATCATTTTTAGTACAAATTACTATACTTATTACCGCCTCTTAATTTGAAATAAAACATCAAATTGTACTTTAAACCAAACTCAAATCGCGTCGATGCTTAACGAAAAGGTTTCTTCCGAGTCCCTTTGTCATGTGTCAGCGACTTGCTCGTTCGATGCCTTGTACTCAATTTTTACTTCGTTGTTTATAATTGCCTCGCGAATAAAGTTATATTTAATGTTAATGTGTTTTATTTGCCTATGTTCACGCGGTTCCTCGGCAATTACAATGCATGATTGATTGTCCTCGAATATTGGGATTGGTCCGTTACAATCGAGGCCCAGTTCAATCAGAAGTTTTTGGATCCACTTTGCCTCGCAAACTGCCTCGGTTAGCGCCACATATTCAGCCTCGGTTGATGATAGACTAACCGTCTTCTGTTTTCGTGATGACCAACTCACGGTGTTGCCGAATACCTTGAATACATAGCCCGATGTTGACTTTCCGTCGTTCTTATCGCCGCCCCAATCTGCATCACTGTAGCCGACCAATGGTTCAACTGCTTCTTGTCTGCGATACAGCAGTCTCAAGTCCGTTGTTCCACGAACATATCTCAAAATGTGTTTTGCATGTGCATGGTGATTTTCGTTGATACAGCTTTGAAACCGACTGAAGTAGCCAGTTGCAGCACACAAATCAGGTTTTGTGGTGATTGTAGCATATGTCAGACAGCCAATCAATTCTCGATACGGTTGCTTGGAACAGTTATTTGCATCGCCCTTTTCCAAATGCAAGCCTTTTTCCATTGGAGTTGATTTTGGTTTGCAATTCTCCATGTCAAACTTTCTCAATACATTCCTCAGGTAATGAGCTTGACTTAAACCAATTGTTCCGTTCTTGATGTCTTGCTCGATGTGCATGCCAAGGAACTTATCTGCCTTTTCAATGTCTGTCATCTCGAATTCTTTTGATAGAAGTCGCTTCACTGTGTTGATCGTATTTATATCCTTGTACAGCAACAAAAGGTCATCCATATACAGCAGAATGTAGCAAGTGACTCCATTTTTCACTCTCACGTACAGGCACGGATCTGATTCGCAGCGTCTGAAACCAATTCGATTCATAAATTCGTCAAACCTTTCGTTCCATACCCTCGAAGCCTGCCTGAGACCATAGAGTGCCTTGAGTAATTTGCACACTTTAGTTCCATTCGCGAAACCGTCCGGTTGCTGCATATAAATCTCCTCTGATAGTTTGCCATTGAGAAATGCACATTTGACGTCCATCTGATGAATGTGCATATCTATTTCGTTAGCAACTGCAAGCAAGGTTCTGAGAGTTACCAACTTCGCGACTGGAGCATAAGTTTCGTTGTAGTCGTATCCTATTCGCTGTGAGAAACCACGTACCACCAACCGCGCCTTGTACTTGTCGATCTTGCCGTCAGCCCCGCGTTTCAGTTTAAATACCCATTTGTTTGTAATCGCTTTCCGATCCTTGGGTAGATCACACAGTGTCCAGGTTTTGTTTTTAATTAATGATCGATATTCATCTTCAATTGCTTTCTTCTATTCAGGCCAATCGTCTCGCTTTTTTGCTTCTTCAGTCGTCAGTGGATCATCTTCAACAAATTGTTCAGCCAATAATGCGTAATGAGATTCATTCATTTCCCATTCACCATATCTGTCTGGTGCTCGTCGAATTTGCTCGCTTCTTCGTAAAGTAGTCCTATCGCTGTCATTAACGCATTCTTTGTTTGCATCGTGGTTCATCGAAGTGTCGTCAGCATCTTCATACGTTAACTCCAGTTCATCCACCAACTCATCGTCACGATTCACTTCATTTGGTGTCGTTGCCGCCTCTGAATTTGATATCTCAACTAAATTCATTCAATTTAATATTGATGCTTCGTTGAATGTCACATTTCGTCCTACAACCATTCTGCTCTGCTCTACATCCCAAAGTCGATATGAACCCATTGATGCAGTGTAACCGAGCATAATGCATTTTGTGGATTTTTTTTCCAACTTATTTCGTTTATTTGCTGGAACGTGATTGTAGCAATCCGATCCAAAAATTCGAAGATGTGACAAATCAGGCTTCTTCTGGAACCAAACTTCAGCTGGAGTTTTGTTCTTGAATTGTTCTCTAACTGCACTCGTCGGTGATCGATTCTTATCATAATTCGCCGTGACAATCGCCTCATTCCAAAACTTCTCCAAACCACTCGCCAAAAGCACGGTCGTCGCTTTTTCTTGCAGTGTTCGATTCAGCCGCTCAGCCACCGAATTCATTTCTGGATTATAAAGAACGGTAGGAATCATTTAAATACCCTTGCTTTTACAGAAGTGCTTGAACTCGCTCGATGTGTATTCTCCACCGTTGTCAGTTCTCAATTTTGCAATTTTCTTGCCGTGCAACGCTTCAGCCATCGCAACAAACTCCTTAAATTTCTCCAGTGTTTCACTCTTATGTTGAATGCAGTAAATCATTGAGGCTCTCGAATAATCATCGGTAAAAGTAACAAAATACCTCGAACCATCATATGCAGTCGTTGGCATCGGTCCACATACATCACTATGTATTAGCTCCAAAATGCGGGATGAACGTATGTTCTTATTCTTCGAAAACGATGATCGCGTCTGCTTTCCCATGATGCACGACTCGCAGAATCTCGACTCGGTATCCACGTTTACTTTGCTTATTTCGTCAGCCATTTGATGATCAATCAATCTCTTCATGTCGAATGCGTTCAGGTGACCCAACCTGAAATGCCACAGGCTTTGCGATACTCTATGTACATTGTTCTCTTCTGAAATACCAGCAAAAATATTACTATCGACATGCAATACAACCTCATATAATCTTCCACTGGCGTGAGCCACAAACTTCGTTTGTCCGTTGATTGATGCATATGCGTAGTCTCCTTCGAAGGTAATGCGATAGCCTTTCTTCGTTAAACTTTGAATTGACATTAAGTTGCATTTCGAATCCTTGACTAGCAAAACGTCTTGAATCGCCTTCACAGATGAATCACCGTCGTGAAAGGTTTTTACTAAAATTTCGCCCTGTTGCTTCGCCACGATGCTCTGATTCCTTTTTGCGACTGAAATCTGTACCTCGTCGATGTCTTCCAACTTGTCGAAATACCGTTTATCATTTACCATATGCTGTGTTGCACCAGAATCCAAACAAATTTTATTTGCCTTATATTATTGCTTTGTGCCTTTGTATTCGTGTCGTGATGTGTTCGCTTGTCATAGCACGCATTTGCTTCTTCATCTTTAAATGCACACATCGTTTCTTACTTTTCCTCCGATGCCGTTTGCGCTGCTACTATTTTTCTGATCGTTCTTTGAATTGTGATCCTTTTTAGCCTTGCATTTAGCCTTTACATGACCTACTTTACCACAGCCATAACAGGTAAGTCGTTTACTTTTTCCTTTGGTACTCATTGCATGAAATTCATTTGATTTGCTTGAACTGCTTCCTCTATTTCGCTTATTATGCTCGTCCATCAAACGTGTCTTCACAAATTCCAAGGTTAGTTTCTCTTGGTCAATCGTTTCCAGTGCCGTAACTAAATTGTCGTAGCTTTTTGGCAATGTTAGTAATAAATGCACAATGTCTAATTCTTCCATCTTCGCACCGGTTGACTTTAATTCGCGGATCATTGTGTCGAAATGTAGGAAATAATCGGTGATGTTATCGCTTTTGCTATACTTCATCATCAGCAACTGTTTTCGTAGCAATAGCTGGCTCGCAATGCTCTTCCGCTCAAAAATGCTACTTAACGTGTCAAACATTTCCTTTGCTGTCCTCTTTTCCTTCACATATTCCAGTTGTCCATCGTGAATCATTTGCACCAGGATCGAGATACATTTCTTTTCTTCGAGTCTAATTCCACCATGCTCGTTGGGCGATGAATTCGTCAAAATGTCATCCAAACTCTCCTCAATGTATTTCCGTAAACCTCTTTCATCGAGCAGAATACCTACTCGATATTTCCAATTACTAAAATTAGTACCATCCAATTGCGGTATTTTAATAACTGTAGCGTGCTCAGTCATTTTCGCGTATCTCAAGATATATACTTTCTTTTACTCAATCTCGTAACGCCACGCAATTCCTCACAAGAGAATCCTCGAGGTTAGGTTATCTTCTCTCAACTTGTGTTCAGCTTCTGGGCCCATAACCTAAGAAGTTATACTGTAATCGCAGAGCGTGCAGTCACACTAAAGGATATTGCGTGCAGGATGAGAAGAAAGACGCCAGTATCTTGATTGAGTAGTAATGCCTTTAATACGTTAATCGGCTACTGAGGTTTTACAAAGGTGTTTGCCGATGGACAAAAGACAATGAAAGAAGTCCACGCGAATACGGTTTTTAGAACTATAGAAGCAGAGCTACCAACCTATCATTTTTAGTACAAATTACTATACTTATTAATTTTTAGCCTAAAATGGCGGCATTGTCCCGCGATGTTTAAATCGATACATACTACTAAAAATCTGTGTATACTGGTGAACACATAGTTAATTGTATTTTTCTCTTTTAATAAGTATAAATATTTATATACAAATATACAGGGTGCCGCACAATTGTTGGTACTTTTTTTATATTTAGATAGAGCGAGCCAAACTGAGTCGAAAAGTCATGTACCATTTTGCAATTTTCGCAATAGTTGACGAGTTATTAATGATTAAAAATCGACGTATTAGCCCGCCCTCCGCCAAATCCAAGCGCGCGGCGAGATGCGGCCGCCCCGCGGTCGGCGCGCGGGCAGATGTTTACTACAAGCGGCGCGTAACGCCGGGCCCCTGTCCTATAAGCGATGATAGTTTCTCGCCTTTTTTAAATAGAAATAAAATTTTCTAACAACATAGAAAATTTTTTTGTGCGTACGTATGTACATATGTGTGCACATGCATACACCAGGAAAATATCAATTCTACTGCTTAAAAAAGCGATTACTCAATTTACCTTTTTTTTTTAGTAAGTAACGGTTGTCTTTAAGCAAGAATATTTTCTTGATAATAGTCTTAAAATGTACAAATTTTAGAAAGAGTCTTTATTATGTACTCGAAAGAAGAATTTATACTCCTTCAAAGAACATAATAAAATTTTATCAAAGAAAAGTCAAAATAATAAATAAAATAATATGAGGACCCTCGAGATTAAAATAGGAGAAGGCTATGAGGGTCAGACGCAGATCACAATGCGTAATATCAGAAATAAGTGATTTATTCGTCGTTTTGATACATTACATCGATCCGTACGTTTCGGCTCAGTTTTGAGCCATCTAGGCTTCAGCGGTATAATATAGTTACAGAAATTAAGTTACACGTTCTCCGTACCGTATGGTGAGTTTACTGATTCAAAGTATTAGAAACATAGACCAATTGACCCATATCTGTAAATTTGTTCAATTAATGTTGAGATATTAAAAAGATCCCTTAGGAAACTCACCATTTGGTCTAAAAAACGTGGAATACAGAGCCATGTATACATAATGAATACTCACTGGCTGAGAAGACTTGACGATCTTTATCGACACGACACATGCACAGCAATGATATGAAAGGTCTTGCAAGAAGAGGCATGTCGTAGGTCAACACACCGGCGAGGATTATAACAAAGCACGATTTGACACCGTCTCAAAATGACACGGTTTTCTTGCATCATGCATATGTCACGGTTTTGAGCAAATTGTAATCCATGCTCATGAACTTTGGTCGTTGGCAAATCGGCGTTTTACTATTGGTACATGCAATATTGTGACAGTGTCAAATCGTGCTTTGTTATAATCCTCGCCGGTGTGTTGACCTACGACATGCCTCTTCTTGCAAGACCTTCCATATTATTGTGTGTCGTGTCGACAAGATCGTCAAGTCTTCTCGCAGAGAGTAGATATTCATTATGTACGCATGGCTCTGTATTCCATGTTTTTCAGACCGAATGGTGAGTTTCCTAAAAGATCTTTTTAATATCTCAACATTAATTAAACAAATTTACAGATATGGATCAATTGGTCTATGTTTCTGATACTTTGAATCAGTAAACTCACCATACGGTACGGAGAACGTGTAACTTAACTTCTGTAACTACTGCTGAAGATGGCTCAAAGCTGAGTCGAAACGTACGGATCGATGTAATGTATCAAAACGACGAATAAATCAGTTATTTCTGATATTACGCACTGTGATCTGCGTCTGATCCTCATAGCCTTGACTTCTCCTATCAAAATAATTAGCAAATTGAATTTTTGTTTTAATTTTGTATTCTTAACTGAAGAACTGAATAATTAGAATGTAGAATATTATTTATTTTAAGTAATATTATCAAGAAAACATTTTTTGTAAAGATCATCGTTACTTAAAAGAAGAGAAAACTGAGTAATTGGTTTTCTTAGCACTAAAATGATATTTTTTTACGTGTGCGTATACGGCACGCCATTTTACTATTTAATATCATTATAAAAATTCTATCAAATTAAATCGATACTTAAAGAAAAGAAATTATTATTATGTCTAGACATACTTATAATTAGACGAATTATTATTAAGCTATAATTGAAAATGCAGAATTACAATTATGTCTAAACAAAATATTAATTCTGAATTTATTTTACGTTATGACATAAAAAATTTTTTGGAATTAAAATTATTGTTACGTCCTGCAGACTCCACGATATCCCTTTTTCGCGGGAATCCTTATGCGCCTAAGATAGCCCTAAGATTAGAATAAACAAGCCAAGTACGGACGGTTATCGATCGGGGTGAGGTTAGATCTCCTCGCATTCCTTTTTTTTTATGATCAAACTACCTATTTGCTTGGGCAACTAAAAGCAACCTCTCAGATGATAAATTACTAACAGACGGGGAATATAGTGACCAGATTCTTGTCAACCTCGTCTGGCTCATAACTATAAATCCGGCGATACAACGCGCAGGAAGGAGCCTTAACTTGAGACGAGGGATGATGGGGATCTGTATTATATCTCGCGACTCACTCAAAACTGGCCGTGCGATGTTCCGACAAACAGAAACAAAACCTAATACGTGGTTTTAGAAATCTTAAGAGCACGTGGCGGAAGTTTCTGTTTGCAATAAAACTGCACTTAAAATTTAGAAGTATCGATCGTCTGTCAACATAGACACAGGGTCGCGAGATAAGTAAGGAACCCTAATAAAAAAGGAAATCGGAGATAGCCGAAAAACAAATGCGTCACTGGAAAGAACCGATGGGTTACACCCCCAATAAGACAGTGGAGGCCAAGAGGGGGGCTCACCAATGAAAAACCGCAAAAATCGATAACCGTCTCTAGCTTCCCAGGATAGGCGAAAACTTAAGAATCTACCTCTTGGGTGAGGAACATCTCAACCAATAAAAAAAATCCGTTAAACAAAATTAGAAACATCCCGCCAACCCGAAATTCTTTAAACAATAAACCAGACACACCCCACATGAAAACCACCCCTTCCATTCCCTACATTTTCCTATATAAACCCCGAGATTGCGACACGCCACGCTCAAAAACTTCTCAGTCTCTTCAAGCCTCTGAAGATTTAGTCTGCATTTCGGCAATATAATCGTGATCTCTTCCGTTTTCGAGTCACGATTTCGCACTTAGAGTCTGTGCAAAACATCCAGCACCACTTCAGTCGCTCCGACTCATCCACCAGCGACACCCAGAAGAAACCCATTCGTTTTGAACTCATCAAGTAGTAAGTCCCGTAAATTTCTTGATCCTGGTTTTTCCGCGTTATTGCCCCCCCCCCCTTCTTAAACGGTCTATCGATTATCGGTCCCTCGGAAGGTCATTATATATTTGGGGCCGGTCAGTGTATACATCAGGTTCCCAGCGGTCGTTGGCGTTGTCGTGGGCCTGACTTGCCTCCCGGCGTCTCGCCGCTGTCGTGGACTCAGCTGGTCCACTGACCTCCCTGAGCTTATGCTCGTGGGTCGGTTAGTGTAGGCATCGAGTTCCCAGCGGTCGTTGGCGTCGTGGCAGGCCTGACTTGGCTCCCGGCGTCTCGTCGTTGTCGTGGGCCCAGACTGTCCACTGACCTCCCCCCCCCCCTAAGTTTCACGATTTCCTTTTGTTCACTTCCGACCGGGTCCGAGAGAGATTGACTAAGAATAAGTAAATATTTTTAGTGGACCCGAAAGCCCTGGGACCGAATCTCCGCACAATTAGGCGACACCGAAATCGCCAGAACAAACGGGCGCGACGGGAGGTCGAACTCCCCCGGGAGCGGCTCAACGCCAGTCCTCCGCGACTCGCCACCCCACCGCCCCTAGTAGTTTCTACGAAAGAACCTGGCTGTTCAAACCAGGATTGTCCCACTACCATTCAGCCCTATCGCCCAGTCGTCCTACCCTCCCGCCCATTAGTCGAACATCGCCCTATTTGCCGTGTGGGTCCGTTTCGCGTGGTCTTGCCTCGCGTGGTCCCCGTTAACCCCGATCCAGTCCGCTTCCTAGAACCTCCCGATTCCCCCTCCTCTTCCCGAAGTCCGTCCCCGACCTCCTCGACCGCCTCGACTCTCGACCACGAGGAAGTAGTCGTTCCCGAGATGATTACTCTTGACTAATTATTTCTTTTAATACACACACCGCACCCCTACAACTAATTTAATTTTATTTCAATGGCGGTATCCTTACTTTCCATTCATAAATTCTTGTATCACCCCGCAAACACCTCCATATATTTGTTTTAATTGTGACTTAATTTTAGTTTAACACACACTACACGCACTCTTACATTTAGCTAAATTTATGTAACTTTATTTCTTAAATAATTGTGATAATGGCGGGCAGAATGGCCATTCCCAAATAGGTTTTCCCTTAAAAATCCTCCCCGCACTTATGTACCACCCGAGAAGAATCTACACACGCTACACACATATCCGACATTCACACTTATATTCAGTTTATCTGCTTAATTCTTATTTATTGTTCACCTAGCTTATATTATTGTAATAGAATATATTATTGTAATAAAATGTTTAGCTTACGTTAAATGTTAATTTCAAACTGCATTGAGATTTATAACTAAAAAACCTCTAACCCTACTCCTCCACCTCTCGAAATCGCACGAGGTCCGATCCTGAGTTAAAGGGATTAAATTCTCTGACTCGAAAAAGGACCGACGGTCGCACCGCTCATGAAAGGCGTCCTAAGGTCTTTACAGACGTTGACCCTTTCTGAGTCATAAAAGTGCGTTCGGCTCGCGCCACGCGTCTCCGAGCGCGTACCTGCGAGCGACATTTGTAAGTACCTGGCTGCGTCCTCCCTTCCCCCGACCCCTCTGGCTAGCCTTTTCCTTGCTTTCCAGATTTTCACATCTTAATCCCGGGGTTGGACGTAACATTATGTACATAATTGTAATTCCCGAATTTTACTTATGTACGCAATTTTAATACTTTAATTTCTATTATGTACAACACAATCGTAATTCTGGAATTACTTTTTTTCTTTTAGTAAGTAACGGGGTTCTTTAAGAAAGAATATTTTCTTGATAATAATCTTAAAATGTATTCATTACAAATTTTAGAAAAAGTCTTTATTATGTACTGGAAAAAAGAATTTATACTCCTTCAAAAAACATTATACTATTTTATCAAAGAAAAGTCAAAATAATAAGCAAATCAAATTTTTGTTTTAATTTTATATTTTTAATTGAATAGTTAAACAATTAGAATTTAGAATATTATTTGTTTTAAGTAAAGAGAGTGATAAGTGTATTTTAAGATTATTATAAAAATGAAATATTCTTTGAGAAGATGCGACCGTTAAAAGAAGGGAAATGGAGTAATTGGTTTTCTTAGCACTGGAATGATATTTTTTGAGCACTTCGAACAGTTCTTGCATTAAAATATTTTTATAAAGTGGATTAAACCTACTGGGGACACTACTTAAAAAAAAATGCGCCATGCTATCTACCGCAAGGTGGTGTGGAAATGATAGCGCTCTATCATTTTCTTGCCACAGAAAAAAAAATTATTTTTTGGCTCGCGATCTTATATCGCGATTGCTATTCATGCACAATTCACGCGCAAAAAATATCATTCCAGTACTAAGAAAACCAATTACTCCATTTCCCTTCTTTTAACGGTCATCTTCGCAAAGAATATTTTATTTTTATAATAATCTTAAAATACACTCATCACTCTCTTTACTTAAAACAAATAATATTCTAAATTCTAATTGTTTAACTATTCAATTAAAAATATAAAATTAAAACAAAAATTTGATTTGCTTATTATTTTGACTTTTCTTTGATAAAATGGTATAATGTTTTTTGAAGGAGTATAAATTCTTTTTTCCAGTACATGATAAAGACTTTCTCTAAAATTTGTGATGAATACATTTTAAGATTATTATCAAGAAAATATTCTTTCTTAAAGAACCCCGTTACTTACCAAAAGAAAAAAAGTAATTCCAGAATTACGATTGTGTGTACATAATAGAAATTCAAGTATTAAAATTGCGTACATAAGTAAAATTCGGGAATTACAATTATGTACATACTTTTAATTCCCGAAAATTGTTTATGTCATAACGTAAAATAAATTCGGAATTAATATTTTTTCTAGACATAATTGTAATTCTGCATTTTCAATTATAGCTTAATAATAATTCGATAAATTATAAGTATGTCTAGACATAATAATAATTTCTTTTCTTTAAGTATCGATTTAATTTGATAGAATTTTTATGATGATATTAAATAGTAAAATGGCGTGCCGTATACGCACACGTAAAAAAATATCATTCTAGTGCTAAGAAAACCAATTACTCAGTTTTCTCTTCTTTTAAGTAACGATGATCTTTACAAAAAATGTTTTCTTGATAATATTACTTAAAATAAATAATATTCTACATTCTAATTATTCAATTCTTCAGTTAAGAATACAAAATTAAAACAAAAATTCAATTTGCTAATTATTTTGATAGGAGAAGTCAAGGCTATGAGGGTCAGACGCAGATCACAGTGCGTAATATCAGAAATAACTGATTTATTCGTCGTTTTGATACATTACATCGATCCGTACGTTTCGGCTCAGCTTTGAGCCATCTTCAGCAGTAGTTACAGAAGTTTAATTACACGTTCTCCGTACCGTATGGTGAGTTTACTTCAAAGTATCAGAAACATAGACCAATTGATCCATATCTGTAAATTTGTTTAAAATTAATGTTGAGATATTAAAAAAAGATCCCTTAGGAAACTCACCATTCGGTCTGAAAAACGTGGAATACAGAGCCATGCGTACATAATGAATATCTACTCTCTGCGAGAAGACTTGACGATCTTGTCGACGACACACAATAATATGAAAGGTCTTGCAAGAAGAGGCATGTCGTAGGTCAACACACCGGCGAGGATTATAACAAAGCACGATTTGACACCGTCACAATATTGCATGTACCAATAGTAAAACCCCGATTTGCCAACGACCAAAGTTCATGAGCATGGATTACAATTTGCTCAAAACCGTGACATATGCATGATGCAAAAAATCCGTGTCATTTTGAGACGGTGTCAAATCGTGCTTTGTTATAATCCTCGTCGGTGTGTTGACCTACGACATGCCTCTTCTTGCAAGACCTTTCATATCATTGCTGTGCATGTGTCGTGTCGATAAAGATCGTCAAATTTTCTCGCAGAGAGTATTCATTATGTATACATGGCTCTGTATTCCACGTTTTTCAGACCGAATGGTGAGTTTCCTAAGGGATCTTTTTAATATCTCAACATTAATTGAACAAATTTACAGATATGGATCAATTGGTCTATGTTTCTGATACTTTGAATCAGTAAACTCACCATACGGTACGGAGAACGTGTAACTTAATTTTTGTAACTACCGTTGAAGATGGCTCAAAACTGAGCCGAAACGTACGGATCGATGTAATGTATCAAAACGACGAATAAATCACTTATTTCTGATATTACGCACTGTGATCTGCGTCTGACTCTCATAGCTTTCTCCTATTTTAATCTCGAGGGTCCTCATATTATTTTATTTATTATTTTGACTTTTCTTTGATAAAATTTTATTATGTTCTTTGAAGAAGTATAAATTCTTCTTTCGAGTACATAATAAAGACTCTTTCTAAAATTTGTACATTTTAAGACTAATATCAAGAAAATATTCTTGCTTAAAGACAACCGTTACTTACTAAAAAAAAAAGGTAAATTGAGTAATTGCTTTTTTAAGCAGTAGAATTGATATTTTCCTGGTGTATGCATGTGCACACATATGTACATACGTACGCACAAAAAAATTTTCTATGTCGTTAGAAAATTTTATTTCTATTTAAAAAAAGTGAGAAACTATATAATCGCTTAGGACAGAGGCCCGGCGTTACGCGCCGTTCGTGCGTAATCATCGCCGCTTGTAGTAAACAACTGCCCGCGCGCCGACCGCGGGGCGGCCGCATCTCGCCGCGCGCTTGGATTTGGCGGTGGGCGGTCTAATACGTCGATTTTTAATCATTAATAACTCGTCAACTATTGCGAAAATTGTAAAATGGTACATGACTTTTCGACTCAGTTTGGCTCGCTCTATCTAAATATGAAAAAAGTACCAACAATTGTGGGGCAGCCTGTATATATGACAAAAATATTAAATTATTTGAGTGACTCCGTGTGAGGATGGTCGACTTATAATCGGCGGGTCTCGGATTCGATTCGGGCCTTCCATGGCCATATTTCGATCGATATACACAGCCAGTACTGAAAATCTGGTAGTCACAGTTCACCATTGCGTATATTATAAAAATAAATATTTAGTACTGGCAGTGTATATTGGAACACGGCTTATATACGTCGATTTTATGAAAGGTTGATTTGGAAAATGTGTTGAAGGTTTGGAGTAAAGAAGTATAGGGCTTTTATTGGTAACTTGTGTTTTGGGAAACCATATAAATCATTTAGAAATATTAAATTATTTTTAAACTTTTTTATTTATTTATCAAAATATACTGTTAAATGTGTGACAAAATAGTTATCTTTCGATTTTTTTCTTTGGATTGTTTTAAATTACGGTTTATACTTTTTAATGTATGATAAATACAGATTCGAATAACTAGTTTTATTAAATATTTTAAAGGAAATTCTGCACATACTTTGAATGGTACTGCCATTTGTATCATATCTTCGAAAAGCTTATGTCCTATATTTTGTAGGGCATACTGTTTAAAATGTAATATAAAATGTTTATGCAATGTTAATATATAATTGCTAAACTCTTCACTTGGTACTAGTGGACTGCCATGAACTGTACTCTCATCATATGTTTTTTCTTTGATAAATACTGTTGCATTGAACGCTACTGGATTTTGTATAGAAATTGTTTCACAAATAGAACAAATATGATAGGCTCGTAATTTTTTTATAATATAACCACACAAATATTGTAATGAATTTTCAATTACCCAATCAGCAGACAACGTTTATTAAATGTTTTTTAAACGTTTTTTTCATTGATTTTACATTTGTAGATTTTTATTGCCAAAAAACGTTTATTAAACGTTAAAAAAACATTTATTTTACATTTAAAATCCGTTTGTTAAATAAATGTTTTTAACATGTTTATTTTTTATTTATTTTACATTTATTTCATATTTATTAGTTATTTGCAACGTACATGTAACAAATATTTTTTTTACGTTTGTTTAATATTTATTTTAAATTTAATTCACATTTATTTTACATTTACTACTAATTAAAAACATAAATGTAAAAAACACTTGTTTATATTTATATTAAGTTTAATATTTATTATATTACAACGCTATACATATAATATTCACTGTAAGTATCGATACTGAAGTTAATTCTGATATTCATGTGATAAATAGTAAATACATAAATCTGGACAAGTGTTTTTTATATATGCATTTATAAATTATTAATAAATGTAAAAAAATGTGAATTCAATGTAAAATAAAATTATAATTATAAACTATAAAATAAATATAAATATAAAATAAGAATAATAAAGCAACTATAATTTTTATGAATTGATATATAAAATATCCTAGAAATATACTAAAGACGTTGTTATAAACTTGATTAATCTCTTTAAGGGATTTTTCGGATTCAACGGAATTTTCCGCGCCATTTTCATCGCGCGCCACGCGTACCGACTCGCTCGTCTTTCGTCTTTCGTTCTCCTCTCCCTTCTCCGTCCCTAGCGGCAGAAACTCAGCAGCGAGCGTATCGATCGGACGTTTTCTTGTGCGAGAGTGATTGTAAGACAAAAATAAACTGTTATAAAATCAAAGGACTCAGTGTTCAGTGTCTTGACCGCGTCGCCCCAGGATTAATTAACCGGTGTGCACACGCGGGAGCCGGGAGCGTCCAAGCTCACACCGTCCAGCACAAGGCGGATGGATATACAACAGTATGTATATATCTTTAGTACGTATTTAAGGCTACAACTACATGTTCACCGTAAGCAGTCGTAACGCTCGTTATAATCGCTATCGTAAGCTCATCGTATGAGTTGATTCAGCTTGAATTTTTTACAATTACGACGCTTGTCTGGCGTTACAACCTAACCTTGCAACCGCATGCGCCGTGTCTTCGACTGGTCGATAATGGCGACGTAGGCGCCGCGTGGATCGACGTCGGACGAGAGGGACGAACCGAGCGGGGAGTTCCGGAGCAGGGCGGCGGAAGGAGAAACGACAGAGAACGGGGAAGATGCCCCGGCCAAGGCCAGCCCTCCCATAGCGTTTCGAGGACGGACCACGATAGGGAGCCCGAGTCCCACGAGGTTAAGTAATGTTCCCCCATGTAATCACAATCACGAGTAAGAGGGAGGTATCTGCTTTGGTCCGCCCGGCGCGACTAGTAGTAAGATACGCGACAGCGGTCGCCGAGCAGCGGCTCGTTTAGGTTAAGCGGTTGAAAGTGCTGATTAGACAGCACAGAGTATACGCGAAAAACGCATCGCGACCGAAATCCGATCAACCGAACACTCAGTTTGGGCGACAGCCCGCGAAACCGCGAACGCAGCGCCACCTTGGAAAACGGTTGAAGGTGCTGATTAGACAGCACTTGGTACACACGAAAAATGTATCGCCACAGATTAATAGACAGATAGCCAATGGCCCCTCCTAAGTCGAGACCACCATTTCCGTGACTTGATTACCAACACACTTTGCCCCTTACCGACACACTTTGCCCCTAGGACTGAGTCCGGACTAAATCACATTACAGACTTTGCCCCCGATGCGAGTCCGAACTAAATATACCCGATTTTACCTACAGATTTTGCCCCTGGTGCGAATCCGGACTAAATATATCCGATTTTATCTACAGACTGAGACTTTGCCCCTGATGCGAGCGTGCGAGTCCGGACTAAATATATATCTAATTTTAGAGTTGAAAACTATTTTTTTTGTTTCGGCCGAAATCGAAACTAAAAACCGAAACTTTTGAAGAAGTTTTACAAAAGCGATATAATTTTAAAAAATTGTTGGGAATTATTTATGTATATATTCTTTTTATTAAATATTACTGAAATATAAAAATATTTGTCAAATATTATAATATAACAATATAAAACATTATAATATTGCATCCCCAACTTTAAAAATTATAAAATCACGTAAGTATTATTCAGATCACATAAAAATTTGTACTTGAGATGTTTTTACTTAAACTTGGATAACAATTAACTTTAGTAATCAGTAAAAAAAATTGAACTCAAACAATTTTATATTATAATAAAAATAAAAATTTCTGAACAAGATTCGGATCAGAACAAGAACCGAATTCGAACAAGATCCGGATATCCGCGGATTTTTGCTTAAATAAAATATTTTATCTTGGATCTATTTCTATCTCGGACATATCTTGATAAACGGATAATTGTCATCACACACTAGCGGTCCGAAAATATCGAGATTTTTGTTTTCACCAGTTCCCGAACCCGGTTTTTATATTATAGCGCATGGAATAGTTATTTAATTGTGTAACGTGTAACAATTAGTGCTGTAAGATGAAAATTCACGGGTGCGGAGTTGACGCACGAGCCGAAGGCTTGTACGGTTTGCACACCCTATTTTATGTTGCAAGTGCGTGGAAAGTGGTCTATTACGCACGCATAGCGTGCGTAATGGACCACTTTTCATGCACGTGTTACATAATAAAAATTATTTGTATTTTGTTAATATTATGTTTTATATAATTATATATTTTTATATATTTATAAATATTTTTTTCTGTATTTAATTGTATAGACCACATATATTAGTGACATATAAAAATTACAGTTAAAAAATATTTATTTAAATTATTTATTGTCTTTTAGTTATTGGTTCTCATTCTTAATATATATACGATCAAAATTAACATTTTGATTATTTTTATATATACATATACAGTTATATACATATATGTTATATATGTCAGCCATATAATAAAATTGTAATTATTTATTAATTATGTTTTATTTATTATATATAATCATATAATATATATATACAAAAATGATAGCCAAATTTGGACAACGGATTCATATGTTCAGCTAGCAAAAATACATCGGAAACGACTATTCACACTCGTGTTGCAAAGAAAGTCAAATTTTGTTGGACAATATATTAAATGAAAAGAATAAGAAATATTTTCAAACTGTTTTATCTCGAAAACAAAAAATTATATCCACACAAAGTAAAACGCATTTTAAGGGCTTACATATGAGTAGACCGCAAGAAAAAAAATTAAAATTCGGAAATTTTTATCTTGGAAACAATTAATTCAATTCGATCCGGGTTTTTTTTTATTTAAAAGTATCTACATTGAGAGGCACGTTTACAAATTTTTTTTAAGGGAATTTATTTCCTCGGAGCGCTGTTCTCGTGGCCGGCGTAAAATGTGACACGGTTCACGATTCCCAGAATATCTCGAGAACGGCTGGACCGATTTGCTTCAAATTTATACAAAATGTTTTTCTGGTTTCCATCGGGAAATTTTTTTTTACTTGATTAGTTTTTTTTTATCAGACTATAAAGGTCACATTCATTTTTCGACCCAAATTTTCAAACTTTATAGGGTCTCCTATTAAAAAAATCTCCCGATGGAAACGAGAAAAAAAACATTTTGTATAAATTTGAAACAAATCGGTCCAGCCGTTTTCGAGATATTCTAGGAACCGTGAACCGTGTCCGCGAAGAACACATTTTACGCCGGCCACGAAAACAGCGCTCCGAAGAAATAAATTCCCTTAAAAAAATTTGTGAACGTACCTCAATGTAGATACTTTTAAATAAAAAATACCCGAATCAAATCGAATTAATAGTTTCCAAGATAAAAATTCCCGAATTTCACCTTTTTTCTTTGCGGTCTACTCATATGTCTCATATGTAACCCCTTAAAGCTAAAAGTTGGCATTTTTATGTGGCATAAATTAAATTTAGAAAAAAATGCTACCGGTGTTATAAAATCCTAAAGAAATTTAAAAATATCGTTATTGGCCTCTGACGCCATTTTTCTCAAAATTGTGACGTGATAGCCAAGGCTGACAATACGGATTCAGAAGGTTTTGTCGGACAGTGTAATTATTATTATTGAAGTATGTTTTCGATATAATATATTTATTTTATTTTTTACAATCTTTGTTTTTATCATTGGTAATATAAGAAAAAAAACGGGGCCTGTCGATGTCGTTTCAGGCCTCGTATTCCCGCGCCCTTGTCCACTCCATCCCCCTCTCCAGTTTCCTCTTCTCCAGCCTCCTCTATTCCAGTCTCTTTCTCTCCAGCCTCCTTCTCTCCAGCCTCCTTTATTCCAGTCTCTTTCTCTCCAGCCTCCTCTATTCCAGTCTCTTTCTCTCCAGCCTCCTTCTCTCCAGCCTCCTCTTCTCCATGTTTTTCCTCTTCTTCTATATGGACCATAATACCTACACAGAAAATGCAAAATTAAAGCAATAAATAAATGCACAATTAAATAGAAATGATTTTAGAACTTTATAATTAAATTAACAAATATAACGTACCTATTTCTTTCTTTTATGCTTCTTTCTCCTCTTTTTTTTCTTTTTTTTTGCCTTTCTTCCTTATTTTCTTTATCCTCGTCATCCTCATCATCATCTACGTTCATGTCATCGTCATCTACGGTCATGTTTTTCTCCTGGTTTTTTAAATTTTGTTTTTCCATCTCCCTCTGTTTTCGTTCCTCTTCTTTTTTTTCTCCATCAGTCCCCTAATTCATATAGTAAGTAAATCAGTAATAAATAAAATCACGAACCGTTTTGTTGTCTAACTAATGCACGCTATTTGTAAGGGTGGAATATCAGACTATGCGCAAATTCGTAATTCGCGATTCGTGAATCGTATATTCGTGATTAGTGTGGAGGGAAAATTCGTCGATTATTCGATGAATTTTCGACGAATTTTCCCTCCACACTATTCACGAATATACGAATCGCGAATTACGAATTCGCGCATAGTCTGGTTCTTTTACCTATGCTACAACTAAACATCACAGACGCGTGCTACTTAGATATCTACTATAATTTTTTACAATGTACAAAACAATTACGCAATTACGACAACCTGATGTTTGAGCTACCAAAATACGATTTAGGCGCTACAAATTCATCAAAATGTTCTTCTCCTTTTTTTGGAATTAAAAGGTGATGAAGAAGAACGTTTCGAAGGATTTCTAGCATTAAGTTATTGGACTGCACCCTTATATGATATCCTTGTGCTGACAATAATCTCGCAGTACGAAGTGAGCACAATGAAAGAATCAACATGGCGGAAAAGAGGCAACGTCGCAACGATTCTATTCGATTTAACACGGCTTTTTTAAGAATGGAAATTATAACAATCTAATCTAAAAATAAAGAATAATAATATTCAAACCTTTTCTTTCTATCCGCTTCTTCCTTTTCTTGCTTCTTCCTCTCTCTTTTTCTTTCTTCCTCTTTCTTTCTCTCTAGACTCCTTCTCAGATCTTCTCGCCCCTTTTCACGATTTTTCTTATTCATTTCTTCTATTGCGGTTTCTTCTATTGCGTGGACCCGTGGACTCTAAAAACGGAAGGCAAGCTGGCAAGCGACAACGAGAACCGAGCAGAGCCGAACAGAGCCGAACAGAGCCGAGCAGAGCTAAGACGCGAGAGGAGCGCGGAGCGAGAAACGTGCTAGACTAATTTTGCAGCGATGTCAGATTTCAGCAGTGAATGCAGTGATGTCAGATGCTCGACGCTCGGTCAGCCGCGAACCGGCGAGAATCGTGCTAGGATTTCTTTCTCGACGCTCGCAGTCGCGCGCGCGCGCACCTAGGTCTTGTCGTACTTATTAATTACTTATGATATTTATTAATATTATATATATATATATATATATATATATATATATATATTGTTCGCGAAATCGCTGATTAATCCCGACGATGGAAGCGGGATGAGAAGGACGCGCGTGGAAGGTGGTCACTAATTATTCACTTATTTTTTGTGTAACTCAGACCACAGTCTGAGCCGTCTTTAATGTATCGAGATTGTTACAATCTGACCTGAGATAGATGAGCGGTGAACAAATACGATGTTTTGCTTGTCCTTATAAGCGAGAGACAATTATATTAATTGCCGTCCTCTTCGTGTGGTGAGTCGCCCGTGAGCCTTGGGACACGTGGCGGTCGGCACTCGCGCCCGTGTGAGCTTGAGCTGTCGTGTTGAGGCACCAGAGTTAATGAGCGTTCTATTTCACACTATACGAGACTGTTTAATCAGTGTGGTTACTGCGATGTGCACGATTAACCGGAGTTACAATGCGAAACGTACAAAGCACACGTTACGCGACTAGTCTCCGCGCGGCCATTTTGCACAATGTGAAGAAGACGTTGGCGATGAGCGCGCCCGTGCGGGCGCGAGCTATCGCGATGATCGAACGTCGTTACCCGATCGATGCTGCCCTCTGAGCCGACGGCGCAACGTTAACGGAATCTCGAACATTCCGCCCGCCATCAGCAACCTTGTTGATGATTCCTTACTCTAGATCCTTCATTCGGTTGAAATGGGCAATATGGCAAGCTTGGCACTAGGCCGGATGAGGGTCGTGGTGGCGGTCTTCAGGGTAACCACCCTGGTGAGTCCATCCTTGCCGGGGTGCAAAGCTGTTACTCTGGCGAGTGGCCATTTGCACGGTGGACATCGTTCGTCGGTGAGCAGCACGATGGAACCCACCTTGATGTTGTTGTTGGGGTGATGCCACTTGGATATTGCCTGCTGGCGTTGCAGGTAATGGGCCAACCATTGTGCCCAAAATTGTTGAACCCGCTGCTGGATGAGTTGCCATTGAGATAGTCGTGAGGTTGCTAGGTCAATCAGAGATGGCTCGGGTATGGTAGTGAGTGGACCTCCAATGAGGAAATGACCTGGTGTGAGCGCTGAGACGTTTTCAGGGTCGTCACTCAGCGGTTCTAAAAGCCGTGAGTTGAGAATGGCCTCGATTTGCGTAAGCAACGTTGTGAGTTCTTCCGTCGTGAGTAGAGTTTCCCCGATAGTCCGTCTCAAATGAAACTTGACGGATTTCACCACCGCCTCCCACTTGCCCCCCATGTGTGGAGCGCCTGGTGGATTAAACTCCCATCTGGTGCAATCACGTTGTAAAATTTGAGCGATTCGTTGATGTTCTTGGGAACTCTGGATGAACATTTTCTTGAGCGCGGAGTCTGCTCCAATGAATGTTGTCCCGCAGTCCGAATATATGGTCTGAGCAATTCCCCTTTTCGCTGAAAATCTTCGGAAGGCTGCGATGAATCCTTCTGATGAGTAGTCACTGACTACTTCAAGGTGAATTGCGGAGGTGGAGAAACAGACAAACACACAGATCCATCCCTTGCAAGTCTTCGCACCTCGTCCTTTTCATGTTTTGATGGTAATCGGTCCGGCATAGTCAACTCCTGTGTGAGTGAACGAACGTGACGGCGTAACCCGAGAGAGAGGTAGTTGGCCCATCAGTTGATAAGCACGGATCCCCCTCTGCCGAGCACACACGACACACCGCAGGATATGAGACTTCACCGGAGCCCGTCCGCCGATGATCCAGTAACGCTGCCTGACATGAGCCAGTGTCAGCTGTGTTCCTCCATGCAGGGTACGCAGATGGGCGTGCGAAATGATCAAGGTTGAGAGCCGAGAGTGGCGGGGCAAAATCGCTTGATGTTTGCTGTCTTGAGCTAGTGCTGATTGATTGAGGCGGCCGCCAACGCGGATGATCCCTTGAGCGTCTATATACGCAGTCAATCGACTGAATGCGTGAGCAGTTGGGAGTCTCAAGTTGGCCGTGAGCATTTTGATCTCGTGCGTAAAGTATGCCGCTTGAGTAGCCTTAATCCAGAACGATCTGGCCTCCTCCAAAGCTGAGTGTAAGTCCAGTGGCGTGCGTCGGCACCTTCCCAGAAGCGATATAAATCTGAAACAAAGAGCTGTTATTTTCAATAACTTGTTGAGAGTTGAGTACCTATATATTGTGACCGGACGGTACGTGTTGAGCCCGATTCCGGCGGATAATATTCCTATCAAACGGTCGCCACTCGGTTTTACCTTAGACTACCGAGAAGGTAAGTTCGCATCAACGCCCCGATTATTCGCAAGACGCTAATAGGAATTATTTGTTTCAGAAGGATGTCCCTGATGGATCACCGTTGCTGCTTCTCATCCCTGGATCCTCGCTTTACATCGCATACCAGATAGAGGTAAGTAAGGATAATTTAATTATATCCTAATTATTTGAATTTTATTTCAGACTGATGTCCCTGTTGGATCATCGTTGCTGCTTCTCATCCCTGGATCCTCGCTTTACATCGCATACCAGATAGAGGTAAGTAATTATAAAATAATTATGTGACAATTATTTTATGTTTTGTTGCAGATTGACGCCCGGAATGGATCGCCGTTGCCGTTATCCGTCTCTGGATCCTCGCTTTACCTCGCATACCAGATAAGGATAATTCCCGATAATTATGTTTTAATTACGCACTAATTCGCTTCTCTTTTTTCAGGTTCCCGCCTCGGATGGATCGCTGCTTTGTTGCTGCTCTGCTTCCCCGGATCCTCGCTTTACATCGCATACCGGATTGCCGCTGGCCAACGTTGGATCATCGCCGAAGGACAAGGTAAGTAGAAGGTAAGTATCGATAATTTTTTATAATTAATCAGGAGGATTTGTTTCAGAATTAATTAATCTTTAATTCCAGATCATCATTTCAACATTACAGGCCGTTTCACAATATCATAAAGGTGTCTCACAACGCGAGTTTCTCGCCTCGGTGTGAACGTCGCTTTATTTCAATAAAGTTGCACAATTATTCAAATTGCGTATCTCGGCTTATTCGTTTAGTCGATACGATGCTTTTATTCCAGATAATTATTCCGATCGGAGGACTTTGAACCTCGTGATTGTTAAACTATGATCACGCACTCGGCCGTGACCATCACTCTATCATACAATGTTCGTGCGCTGAATTAACGAACGAGTATCCGGTGGTTAAATACAATGATTAATAATGTCCGCACAATATTCCGTATCCGCGTGACCCAATGCCCGTGGTTGTTATATACTCGATAATTGCACTTCCACTACTTAACAATGTATCCGAATTTCAACTCGCGTATTGTTGCTAACACTCGATTGTATTTGGCAATTAATTGCCCCTCGCTGTTGGTTAAGACGAGTAATTTTACGCGATAGTACGCGGGAGTTCTCGGTTGTAAAGTATAACGCGTATGCCGATCGTACAGAGTGTGATACGTGTGTTCGCCACGGCTATACCCGAGAGACTGCCTCGAGCGGTCGCTCTCGCTTGGGCTCCCCACTTATGCCGGATCGTTCCCACTCCTCGGAACTTTCGCGATCGTCTATTGTTCGCGGCCGGCACATCTGGCGCTATCATTCGAAAACACGGTGATTTTCACTACCCTCTCGCGTGCCCTTTTGCGCATCTTTCACTTTTGCCCGTTCTAGAAGGTTCCCGTGGAAATTTCCACGCGCAACGCAGTGCGAGAACCTTCCTTCCTCGGTACCGCTGCACCAGGTTTTCACTCGCGAAAAATGTTCGACGCGGACGACGTCGACCTATGCGCACCTCCTCGGAGATGCCCCTGAAGGTGAATCTGGGTGTTGTCCCTGTAGATGACGTCCGGGTGACGTCGATGTCGTCGGCCGTTGACGCCGACCCTCTGGCTAGGTTTCTCGGAAGCTGGTATCGCTGTTCCGGGCCACTTTTCCCGTGGATGATGCGTTTCCTGGGGATCTTTGTCGGAGCTCGACGTTGACCCCCTAGGCGGGTGTCCCAGGTCCTGGTAAGGCCTTCGGATAGGTAAGTTCCTGGCGAAAGTACGTTTCGCCCGGATTTCGCCGGACAATGGCGCCGACCCCCTGGGAGGGTGTCCCAGGTCCTGGTAAGACCGTCGGATCGATAAGTTCCTGGCGAAAATGTGTTTCGCCCGGATTTTGTCGGGCAATGGCGCCGACTCCCTGGGAGGATGTCCCAGGTCCTGGTACGACCGTCGGATCAATAAGTTCCTGGCGAAAATGTGTTTCGCCCGGATTTTGTCGGACAATGGCGCCGACCACCTGGGAGGATGTCCCAGGTCCTGGTACGACCGTCGGACCTCTCTTTTCCTGGAGAAATTCCGTTTTCCGGGGATTTTCACCGGGTCATGGCGCGCACCCCCTGGAGCTGTATCCCAGGTCCTCGGATGACGATTCAGCCTGGTTGTCCCTGGAGAAGATGGTTTTGTCCAAGAACTTGGCGTTTCCTTGGCGTCCACCTTATGAACGCGTGTACCGGGTCCGAGGGATGATCCTCCGTGCCCCCGATACGGATTATCGCTCTAACTTTTTATCGGCGTTCCGCTTAAACGCGTTTATCCTTATACGATTATTATCGCTTAATCTTTACCGACAATCGCTAACTTAAATAAGACCTTTTCGATCGGCGGTAAGTCAAACTATCAACCTAACGTGGTTTTATACCGGTCGGCCGGATATAATTCTAAACTAAAAATTACGCGCGGTCTCTACCGTCTTGCCGATCCTGTATTTTAACGATACGCAAAACTAAATCTATTCAGCCATATGGGCTGTCAATACAACTTAACACTATATCATTCAGAAGCGCCGTAAGTGTAACCTTAAAATAATATTTATCATGGCATAAATGAAAATAAAACGAGAATAAAGTAACTGACAATTATGTCACGCGAGTTGTGCAAACTAAATCAGGATTAACCAAAAAATGGAAACAAAACGTGTATTTATATATATATATGTGTTAATCGACGAGCCGTCTCTCCCTACATCGGCTTCTAGGCCTCGTCATCATCGCTCTCACTTTCTCCCGACGGCGACTCAAAGTCGTCGGAAGGCTGTTCCACCGGACCGATCGGGAACTTATAATTTAGAAATTCCGCGATCGCGTCTGTTAGCGGAGGAGGCGCGGGAGTCATGATTGGTAACTGTAGTGCCGACATTAACGGCGTGGGCGGCATGCATGGGAGTCCGGTCTCCCTCGGCAAAGATGTCGCTGCCGGGTCTCCTTGAGGCGGCTGCGCTCCTTCCACCGCTCGTTCTTCTTGTGCCGCGCGTGGCTCCGCATCTGGTAACCTGCGCAATATCACCCGGGGTGACTGTTTTATCATGCGACGCGGCTGTAGGGAAGTGCCCGGTCGCAATATCAGGTCTCAGTGATAGCCCGGTTGAGAAGCGGCCGCATGTAGCGCAGTGCCTGGCCGAGCCTCGAGTGCACTCAACTCATCCGAAAGCGCGGGTTGTAATGGCCATGCTTCAGGGGTGAGTATCCACGGTGGTCCCGTCCACCATAATGAGTGGCTTTGGAGTTGAGCAGTATTTAATCCTCGTGATGCGCAGTCGGCTGGGTTGGACGTACCAGGTACGTATTTCCAATGTGCGTTCGCAGTGAGCTCTTGAATTTGAGACACTCGATTTCTCATGAAATCCTTCCAGCGCGATGCATGAGATTTGATCCACGTGAGTGTCACAACAGAGTCCGTCCACAGGTGAGTTGCTGTGACGTTCAACTTCAAGGTGGCTTGAACGTATTGCATGAGTCTTGAGAGCAGCAGTGCTGCGGTGAGTTCAAGTCTCGGGATGGTGAGCCGTTTGAGCGGTGCTACCTTCGTTTTGGAGCACACCAATGAAATCGTGGCGCCATTAGAGCCGTGGACGGTGATAAATACGACTGCAGCCATTGCCAGTTGAGAAGCATCAGAAAAGCCGTGAAATTCCACTGTCGATGTACTCCATGTGTTATACCACCGAGGTATTGAGATCTTGCGCAAGCTGGTGAGTTCCTTTCTGATAATGAGCCACCGTGATGAGAGCTGGGATGGCAGTGGTTCATCCCATTGAAGCTTGTGAAGCCAAAGCTCCTGCAAGAGCATCTTCGCCTTGATCACGACTGGTGATGCAAAGCCTAGTGGATCGAATATCTGAGCCACTTCAGACAAAACGAGGCGTTTGGTGAGATGATCGGTATGCGACAAGATCCTTGTTGCGAATGCAAATGAATCTTCTTGAGGAAGCCATCGTAATCCGAGTATCTTAGTTGCGCAATCGTGCAGCAGTCGCATGGATACTCCGTTGAGCCGGTTGCGGCAGCAGTGCGTGCCGGTTGGGCTGCCGCATGATGAGCCGTCGAGGATCGCCGGGTTGTTGACGCAGCCCCTGCCGAGCTCCCTGAGCTGGCCGTTGACTCTATCATCTCGAGCGCTCGTGCTCGCGAGGTGAGAAATTGCTCGAGTTTCTCGAATCGCGGATATTCGCGCGCGGCGCCCAACGATGTCTCCCACTGCTCCTTGGTTTGGCGATCCAGCTGCATAGACAACTGGTACACCAGGACGCAGTCGCCCAGATCCTGCAAGACGCCCAAAGATTGTAGGCCTTTGATGCTCTCCTTGAACGTATTGAGCAGTTTATCTATTGCCTTGGCGTTCTTCTGCACCGGTGTTGAGCTGGCAAAGGGCTGGTCCAAATAAGACTGAATAAGCAGTCGCTTGTTTTCGATCGACGAGCATTTCCCAAGATGGTTTGAGCGAGTCGCCGGTGAGAGGCAAACCGGAAATGAGCTGAGCAGGTGGGCCTTCCAATGATAGCCGCAGATAGTGGAGTTTCTCTACGTCTGTAAGCCGTTGGCTGTCATAAATTACCGCCTTGAAGAGATCGCGGTACGTAGGCCACGCCTCGTACACGTTCTTGAAGGACGGGATGTTGATGTCCGGCAATCTCTGCTGTGATTGTGAGGGCTGCGGCGCTACAGGAGCTGTCGTTGGAGCAATCCTTTCCGCCAATGTGCCCTTGAGCCTTGCCAGAGCGCGACGAGCCATCATACACTCTTCCGCCTCCACGGCGAAGGCGTTTATGGAGAAATATTCATGGGCGATGAGCGCCGCCGGCCATGAGACCTCAAAGTAGGCGTGTTCCTTGAGGAATGCCTTGTGCACTTCTTCGAGCTGGATCGAAATCTGCAGAACCTCATCCACGGAAGTGTCATCTGGAGTCGATGGCAACGTCTCGCCGATTTTCCGCACTGTCGCGATGCGGTTCAATTGTGTCTGCACCTTCAACGTGAGCTCCGCAGACAAACGCACTGGTGAGGCCTGGCGATCTGAGGTGCGCCTGTCGTCAGGCAGCTCGAGCAATGGCGGGGTCTTGCTGCCCGTCCCGGATTTGGCGGGATCCGGCATGATGAGACGTCAATGAGCTGCGCCCGGCGAGAAATCTGAGAATCGAAACACGAATGAGAAACACTGCATGAAGCGAGAACGTTCGAGAGACGCGTTAGGACAACACTACGCGAATCGAGAATCTACAATGTCTTGTATTGAGCACGTGAACAAGTCTACTTTCACTCGCAGGAACGCGTGAGCATGTTTTCGTGACCCTTGCGAGCGCGCGCGAGAATGTCCTGTTCACTTGCTATGTGTCCGAGCTACACTTTAAGTTCCACGCATCCGGCTCGAAGGATCAAATGTTCGCGAAATCGCTGATTAATCCCGAAGATGGAAGCGGGATGAGAAGGACGCGCGTGGAAGGTGGTCACTAATTATTCACTTATTTTTTGTGTAACTCAGACCACAGTCTGAGCCGTCTTTAATGTATCGAGATTGTTACAATCTGACCTGAGATAGATGAGCGGTGAACAAATACGATGTTTTGCTTGTCCTTATAAGCGAGAGACAATTATATTAATTGCCGTCCTCTTCGTGTGGTGAGTCGCCCGTGAGCCTTGGGACACGTGGCGGTCGGCACTCGCGCCCGTGTGAGCTTGAGCTGTCGTGTTGAGGCACCAGAGTTAATGAGCGTTCTATTTCACACTATACGAGACTGTTTAATCAGTGTGGTTACTGCGATGTGCACGATTAACCGGAGTTACAATGCGAAACGTACAAAGCACACGTTACGCGACTAGTCTCCGCGCGGCCATTTTGCACAATGTGAAGAAGACGTTGGCGATGAGCGCGCCTGTGCGGGCGCGAGCTATCGCGGTGATCGAACGTCGTTACCCGATCGATGCTGCCCTCTGAGCCGACGGCGCAACGTTAACGGAATCTGGAACATATATATATATATATATATATATATATATATATATATATATATGTGTGTAGGTCCAGAGGAATGTTCCGGGACTGTTTACGTTTTTTGAAATGTACAGTCCTGGAATATAACGCTATATATGTAATCAAATTCAAAAAACTGTCCCGAAAATTGCCGTAGGACATCAATTTTTTCCAGGACAGTCCTGGAAACTGCCAAATGTCCCGGAATATACCGATATCAAAAATAAAAGTCCCGGAACATTCTTCCGGACCTACATATATACATATAAACTAGGAAAATTATTTGACAATCATTAAAATTATTTGCATATTTTCTAACAACTTTAAAAAACTTAACGATTTGCTTATAAAAAAATAAGAAATTATTTTTAAATTACAAAATGTTTTCTTTATTATTATATATTAATAATGTATAATGTATAACAACTTATTTTGTAATTTGAAAATAATTTCTTATTTTTTTTATAAGCAAATCGTTAACTTTCCTAAAGTTGTTAGAAAATATGCGAATAATTTTAATGATTGTCAAATAATTTTTCTAGTTTATATGTATTACATATAACAACTCATTTGCCTGAAAAAATAAAAATGCAAAAAAAGTTACAAAAAGATCAGAACTTGAACTTTTGAGACCTTCAGCATTCTACCCGATCGTCTTACTCGCTCGTCGACGTTTACCATTAAAAAATGGCTTCTACCGGCTCGATAAATTACGCACATGGAAATTTTAAGCAATTTCATTTCATTAATTATTTGACATTGGCACAAGTTATTATGTCTTGTAAAATACATATAGTAAAATTAAAGGACAAATTTTTTCAATAACAGTTTTGTGTATTTTACTTTTACGAATGGATTACGTACATATTGTTGCTCAACGGAAACCGCGAGAACGTGGTGGTCTCCTCCGTCATGAGATAATGTAAAAAATTTGTTTTTTTTTAACATTGCAATAATTATAATATGTATAAATTAAAAAATATATAAGTAGATAAAGCTCGTATGTCTTAAATAAAACAAGGACAGATCCAATAAGAGCCAATAACCAAACAACAGGATTCTAAATAATGCAGTTTAATATTCCGTCAAAATCACTGGGACGTTTCGTGCTTTACAGGGACTTTTTCAATCAATCAAATAAATCCCTCTAATTAACTGTAATACATCATAATAAACCCGTTATTATACATAACAAATCCGTCGAGAGATGAAATAAATTAAAAGAAAGTTTAACATCATAAGATTAACATTAATTAATAATTATAGCATTTTTATTGCATTATATATAGAATTTATCCTCTCTATTGATTTAAATCATAGTGGTCGTTTTTACTTTCTTAATATTAATAAT
This sequence comes from Temnothorax americanus, assembly GCF_048541705.1. NCBI lineage: Eukaryota > Metazoa > Arthropoda > Insecta > Hymenoptera > Formicidae > Temnothorax > Temnothorax americanus. The sequence continues at coordinate 99,116 of NW_027509290.1, forward strand.
TATAGTATACAAATTACATGGAATTATTAAAAAGCCACGTCAAGTTGAAAGCTCAAAAAACCGATTAACAAATAGTCGAAATGTATGCGTGGTCAAACTATAAATTTAATTAGAGAGTTGTTAACAATTAAAACTTTAAAAATAATTATTTGTTTAATGGCGAGAAAAATCGTGTTAGAAGGTTAAAAAATGTGGAGCGAACGGTCTTAATCATTGCGTGTCAAAAAATTTTCCAAAGTCAAGGTATGTAATAGTCAAGTAGTAAAACATCTATAAATTAAGTAAAAATCGAATTCTTTAAAACTGTGACATAAAAAAGGAGTAATTCTCAACAAAAAGTAGACTTATAGACTTATAAAATCGAATTAGCATCAGCTAAATTCTCAAATTAACGATGGCTCCATTGCTTTAGTTCCAAAAAGCGACTGAACAAGCAAGAACTCAGAAATTTGTCTGTAAAGAATCGTGGTGATAAATAAAGCTAGAGAAAGTAAATTATTAATTTAATAATTATCCTTGGTGGAAAAATTTGACTGAAAATATAATGAAATTCTACTATCAATTGACCACTTTTTATTATTATTCCATAAATATCATTATAAAAATTTCAATTTTTAGTTAATTTTAGTTAAATTTAATAACTTTCACGATATCTAATATTTTAACATATTTTTCATTATTTTTCAACAGTATAATTTAGTTTTTTTTTATATTTCACAGTATTTACATTAAATTTCATAAAGAAAATTATGATTCATTTTGAAATATATTTAGTAATTTTTCAATAACTTTCATTTCATTTATCATCAATTTCATAGTACTTTCAGCAAAATGTTTCCATCTGGGTCAATTGAGACAGAATTTTAGTAAAATTTCCATTATATTCAGTAAAATATTTCCATCAAAGTAATAATAATATTAATAGGACTGCTAGATTTAAAATCAATTTAATATAAGAACGCCATCAAGTCCGAGCTACGATCTAAGTAGCAAATAATTTCCGTGTGAATTTTCAATACTATTTCCAACTAAACTGCGCGTTAACGAATTGTCGGTCTTGAAACACAGCTTCTTCGTTAGAACAGTAAATTTCTTTAAATAAATTGCAAATCGATTTAATTTTTGATACTGATACAAATCATATTTAACATCCCTCTTCCCCCGAATATTATTGTAAAAAAATTATTGCAAAAAAACCCTGACTGATTGTGAGATAATATTTTTTCGCAATAAATTTGCGATTTGCGATTTATTTAAGTGAATTTACTGTTCTAACGAAAATACTGTGTTTCAAGACCGACAATTTGTTGGCGCGCAGTTTAGTTGGAAATAGTATTAGAAATTTACACGGAAATTATTTGCTACTTAGATCCAAGCTCGGACTTGATGGCGTTCTTATATTATATTAATTTTGCACAGGGGGGTATGAGGCGTTCCCCGGATTTGCGATTGGTCAACAAAATTTCTCGAAGGACCAGAGGGCCCGTGCCCTCGCGAAAGCGAATAAAGCGAAGCAAGCAAGCGAATATCAAAAATGCGAGGCGACTCACCGTGTCGTTGCCCGGCGCCTCCTGGGTGTCGACGTCGTCCTCCCGTTGGCGAGATCTCTGGCGTGCAAGGCGAAAGCATGCAACAGCCCGGTATAGCAAGCGGGCACAAACAGGCAGGTATAGCAAGCAGGCACAGATAGGCAGGATAGCAAGCAGTCACAGATAGGCAGGATATCAAGCGATTAGGCCTTCGTGGTCTGCGATAGGCGACCGAGCACTCCGAGTTTGCACATGCAAAAACGGTAACGTGTGAGCTTCACGACGTTCGACTGGTGAGTGCCTCTCTTCGGCGTTCTCCGGCTCGCGCACCTGCGAAGTACGGCGCGAGCGAGTACCGAATTCGTCTCATAATTGGGGATGCCACCCGTGGGCGGGCAGCACGAGTCGGGTGAGTCGCGCGAATATCGACAAGTGTACTAATCGCGATCCACCGACGTTTCGCTAATAGGCGCGATAATTTAACCCGGTATAATTAATCAATACAAGAACCGTACCATTAACAATGTGAAACGACAACACGAAATCAATCTTATAATTAACTACTATTTACACTATGATACATGGCGGTGCGCCAAACATTACCGCTCACCAAAATACACCGTATTTTCTATGTTTGAGCGGGTCCCTCCGGTGAGCCGTCCATCGGCAGAGGGCACAGCTTCACCAGAGGGCGACTAAGGAGGCCATCCGCCGTCCTCACCGTAGCGACCCGGGGGGGGCGACCCCGTCACGACCCGGATGTAATTCCTCGACGCGCCCTCGTCTCTACGCCAGAGGAGGGGCGTTTTCGGTTTTTAGAAGGACCAACGTGCCCTTTGATATCGCGTCAGCCGGCTTTAACCACTTTGGTCGTTGCTGGAGGGTGTGTAGATATTCTTCATGCCACCGTTTCCAGAACTGTTGGTGCATGTGCTGCACCAGCTGCCATCGATCGAGTCTTCCTATTGGCACCGGGTCTAGGTCGGGATAGGGAACCGCTACGAGCGGCTCTAATGTGATAAAATGCTCCGGGGAGAGCACCCCGAGGTCGTGGGGATCCGAGCTGGTGGGGCACAAAGGTCGGGAATTCAGGATGGATTCTACCTGTGCTAGGAGGGTACTGAATTCCTCCACCGTGAGAATTTGCGCTCCCACCACGCGTTTCAAGTGGGTCTTTGTCGCCTTAACCCCCGCTTCCCAGAGGCCACCAAAGTGTGGCGCGGAAGGGGGGGTTAAAGGACCACTGGATTTGTTCTCGCCCTGAGGCCGCCTCCATGCAGCTGACGAGCTCGCGCTGAGCCCCCACGAAATTGGTGCCGCAGTCGCTGTAGATCCGCGAGCAGCGACCGCGCGTAGCGATGAAACGCCTCAGAGCCGACAAAAACGAGTCTGTAGATAAGGAAAAAGCAAGTTCCAAATGAACCGCCTTTGTGGTAAAGCAAACGAAAATGCACACGTACGCCTTGAACGGCGTTGCCCCGCGAGAACGACGATTTTATACGAAGAAGGGGCCCGCGTAGTCGACCCCGGCGATTGAGAAGGGTTTGGCCTGACGTACCCGGTCGAGCGGTAGGTCCGCCATGGGCGGTTGCAAAGTACGCGGGTTCGCCCGGAAACATTGGTAACAACGCGACAAACAACGTTTGATGGCCTGATAGGCCCCCAGAATCCAAAAATGCTGCAGTAGTAGGTAATGCAACGCTCGACGCCCCGGATGCAAGTGTAGGCGGTGGGTGCGCACTACTATAAGTTCCGTGAGCCGGTGCTTACCGGGCAATACCGCGGGATGCTTGGCCTCATGAGATATTGCGGAGTGCGTGAGTCTACCGCCCACCCTGAAGACTCCGCGCGCGTCCACGAAAGGAGCAAGTTGTCGCAGAGGTTTGGAGCAATTCTGATTGCGTTTCAATCTATCGAGATCCTCTGCAAAGCGACAAGATTGAACAACTTTAACGAGGTATAGCAGGGTCGAATGGAATTCGACTTGGTCTGCAACAAGAGTTCTGTGAGGTGAATTCGACTTGAGTCGATTAACAAAACGAAGGCAATAAGAGAATATTCTAACGAGTTTATCCAATGACGAAAAACGATCGAGAAGCGAATCAACAACAGAAGCAGAGTTTACGACATCAGCAGGATTTACAACAAAAGCATGAGATTTTTCTTCCTCCAGAAAATCGTCAGTTTCCAATATCGTTTCTGGAGTGGGTTTGAATTCGGCGAGCCACGCAGGGCCAGTCCACCAAAGCTGGTGATCCACTAATTCTTGAGGAAACAAGCCCCTTGAGCAACATTCGGCGGGGTTAGACTTGGTGTCGACATGTCTCCAGCAAGAGATATCTGTGTTGGACTGGATGCGGGCCACACGATTACGCACAAACGTCTTCCAACGGTGGGGGGCCGAACGTATCCAGGCGAGCGCGACCTCGGAATCAGACCACGCGTACGTGCCGTCGATAGTAATCTTAGGCCGGAGGATGTTCCCGATATACTCCGCTAAGTCCGACAGTAAAACGGCTGCGCAAAGCTCGAGACTCGGCAAGGTGATGGCTTTAAGCGGGGCCACCTTTGACTTGGCGCTGAGCATTCGAATCAGTACCCCGTCCTCGGCGACGATTTTAATATATACAACGGCTCCGTAGCTCTGTTCACTCGCATCACAAAATCCGTGTATCTCCCGTCGGATTACGTTAGCCATGGCGATAGTACGAGGTATGCGAATGGAAGCTAGCGCGGGGAGTTCCGATTTGTATCGCCCCCATCGAGAACATATTTCCGAAGGAGGCCTATCGTCCCACTCTAATTTGAGCACCCAGACTTGCTGTATCAGTCTTTTAGCTGCAAACGTAAGGGGAGTCAGAAAGCCTAACGGGTCGAAAATACGAGCCAGTTCCGAGAGAATGGTGCGTTTGGTACAATCTCTGTCCAACGGGTGGACATGAAAGCCGAAGTTGTCCGTTTGAGGATACCAACGAAGTCCGAGAACTTTGAGAAACTGATCTTCCAAGGATTCAAACGATAGCAATGATTGACTGCAAAGCTCTGGATCGAGACCTGCTAAGACTGCTAAGACGGATGGCTGCTGGCCCATTTCCTGAGCCCGAAACCCGCGGTTTTAAGCAAAGCTTGTAGCTGCCGCTGAAGCTCACGGGCTTCCCCCTCAGATTCGGCGCTCGCCACCACGTCGTCGACATAAACGCTCTCCTCCAAGACCGCCGCGGCCAGAGGGTAGCTCACTTTGCCTTCCGTTGCCAATTTCAACAAGCAGGCGATTGCTAGGAACGGAGAACACGTCAATCCAAAAGTGACAGTCAACATCAAGTAGTCTAATATCGGATCATTCTCCGAGAAACGCCAGACTATTCTCTGGTAGTCACATTGACCGCGCTCGACCAAAATCCGAAGGAACATTTGTCTGACGTCCGCAGTGAGCGCCACGCGGCCTACCCGGAACCTCAACAATATCACGACTATATCCGTCTGTAACTTAGGCCCGGATCGCAATACGTCGTTCAACAAAACGCCGTTCAAATCCTTCGCCGAGGCGTCAAAATACGACCCGCAATTTTGTGGTAGTGCTATCCGATTTACCTACCCCATGATGGGGCAAATAGAACACAGGTCCGTCCACCGGGAACGGCCGTTCAATCAGTTTCATATAACTGTTATTCAAATAATCCTGCATGAATTTGTTATAGTTCAATTTAAACTCTGCATCTAATTTAAAGCGACGCTCAAGTGCGCAAAATCTATTTAGGGCTACTTGACGCGTGCCGACAAAACAAGGTTTATCCCTTTTGAAAGGATACGATACAACAAAACGACCGGACGCGTCCCGACGCGTGGTCTGAGCGAATAATTCCTCGCAACGTTTATCCTCCTGCGAATACGGTGGGACCGATGGAATCTCGTCTAGTTGCCAAAATCGACTAAGAGATGCGTCCAACGAATCGAGAGTCATAAACGAATGTGTGGATCCCGGCGCCTGCGTTGATACCGAACCGACGAGAACCCAGCCGAAGACGGAATTGAAGGCGTCTGGTTCGCCCTTCTTTCCCACGCGACGGCCATCCCAAAGTAACGACGCGAAGATTTCTGCGCCGATCAGGATGTCGATGGGACCGGGTCGGTGATACTGCGGATCAGCTAGCCGCAATCCGTTCAAATGTTTCCACGCTCTTCGCTCGACCTGACTGCTAGGTAACGGGGCGGAGATGCGCGGAAGAATTGTAGCCTCTACTGGGGTGCGCGTGCTTTCTCTGCCCTGTGCTTGTATTACGAGTGAGGTGCGGCCTCGAGTTGCAGCCGCCTTTGTATCATTTACCGCGAGAACTACCGTATGGCACTTGGTTCGTCCGAAACCACCCCTCTGCATGCAACTTTCGGGAATAAAGTTTAGCTGGCTCGCGCTATCTAACAGAATACGAACGGGGAAGGGATTTCCGCGTGCGTCGAGCGCTTCGGCTTGTACCGTCGACAACAATACGATCGGGTTCGACCGCGCGACACTAACCATGCTAACGAGGGGTTCGCTTCCCTGCGATGACGTTGTCCCCGATTCGGAGGGTTGTTCGGCGTCTGTGGGTGCATTCGCCGAGCCCGAGTTCTGCTCAAAATGCAGGAGCGTGTGATGTTTGGCCTTACACGACCGACACGTCCACGACGATGGACAGTCATTAACGCTGTGGCCCGCGCGGAGGCAGTTATAGCACAAGTTCGAAGCTTTAGCCGTCGAATGCCTCTGTCGGGGTGCTAACTTTAAGAACCGAGAACATTTTGCAACGTGTTGTTCTTTACATACCGGACACTCGGCGGTTCGAGTTGCAAGCGACGAAGCCGACGCGGACGATTGTGATTTGAACGGTATGGTCGACGGACCCGAAATGGCCTCAAGAACTTTACAGTGCTCGGAAAGAAACTTGATGAGTTGAGCGTATCGCGGTATCTCTTCGGCCCGATGAACAGATTCGAACTTTTCCCGCAATGATTGGGGAAGCTTCTCGAGCAGGAAATTGAGCAAAAGGAAATCCCACGAATCGGTAGGGAACTTCATCAGGTTTAGCGCGCGAGTGTTTTCGGTGAACGTATCTAATAATTTATGGAGGGCATCGGCCGATTCTATTTTTAACGGTTTGGCTTCGCGTATCGACTTTAGGTGGTGGTCCGCTAGCTTCCTTCTGTTCCGATATCTGTCGAGCAACGCGTTGTATGCAATCAGGTAATACTCCGCGGGGAGGGGCAAATTCTTGATTACATTGAGCGCCTCCCCCTTTAGCGAGGCCAGCAGATATTGATATTTCTCTATTGACGAGATCTGTCGGTTGTCGTGAATCGAGGTGTTGAACAAAGCGATAAAAGACGGCCACAGCGTGAGATCGCCCGAAAATTGCGGAAGCGTAATTTTGGGTAACTTGATCGCCGACGCGTGGCTCGCGGAATGAGCCTGTGCGGTTCCAGGCGTCGTGCCCGTGAGCGCGTGATACCGTCCCTTCACGGTGTAATGCATCTTGTCGAAGTCTGCCCGAACCGCATCTTCGGTGTCGAACTCAGTAGTCTCTTGTATAACCTTGAGATGCGCGTTCTCGAAATCCTCGGCGATTCTTGCCACGCTTTGATAGCGAGCAAGAAAACTTTCTAGGATCGTCGGCTCGGACGAGGCCTTCCGGGCAAGATCATAAATCTCCCTCATCCGCCGGACGCATAACTCGCGACAAGAGACAGCTGACTTTGATTTCGACATGTTGGTTGATACGTAAAGCAATCAACAGCAACGGCGAACGACCCCAAGGACATTTAATGTATTGTCGCCCCGTGAAAATACCGGCGAACAATAGGCTTCGAGTTTATATGCTAAGGGACGAAAGAGAGAACGAAAGCAAACAACCGTTCCGTTCGTCAAAGTGACGAGGAATAGCAGATGGCTCGTTTCGGATTCCTACGCGAAGGCTCAATGGAATGTTTCCGAGAGAACGTTCATCAATTACGATATAATAGCGCAATCAAAATGACAATTTTGTTAATCGCAAGAGCGAATGGCGAACGCAAGAAAAGGGGATCAAATGCAGTGTAGAACTAGCAAGGAAGAGGGTTGCAAGGGATGCACAAAATAAGAAAATAGTTGTATCAACGATCAAAATTATCAATTAGGTTGGCACAGGTGCCCGGTTACGGCGAGAAATGCACTCAAGTATTTGTTCAGATTGAGTTTTCAGCAATACATGTTTCGCGCAGAACTACGACACGAGCAGCGTATACGACATGAGCAGTACACACATGACACGAGCAATAATCCACGACATGAGCATCAATTACGCCAACTTCGTTGCAATTGTGATTATAATTGTAATTATAATCTTTAATAAGATTACCTTGAGTGCTGCAATATATTCTATACCGGGGACCAGTGCCGACGAACAGTATATTCGATCGATGGCAAGTATGTTTGCGAGAATTCCAACGATCAAAATAATAGTTTCAGTATGTATTTTCAATATGTATTTCGGGTCTGGCCGAAACACACCCAGCAACAACGAAAATAATGTAGCGCGTTATTATGGAACGCGAGCTTATGTAGAAAAAATGTGTATATACGCTGCCGGCCCGTGACCGAGCGTCAAAGCCGTCGACGGCGCGGCGAAAACGTATGGCTTAACCTGGAATGACAAAAGCAATTAACCACAAAGCGATTAAACGACAAGTTTCCCGCGCGTATTCTCGTCGCGAAGCAATGTTGCGGCCGAGAGATATCGCGGCGGGTGTAGAATACGCGACTGATTAATTGTAATGCAATCGCGATCAAAACTACTAAGAAATGCTATCCACGAGCGAAAGGTCGGCGTTATTACTTTAGCGCGCGAATCCGGCTCGAAGGACCAATGCACGGGGGGGTATGAGGCGCTCCCTGGATTTGCGATTGGTCAACAAAATTTCTCGAAGGACCAGAGGGCCCGTGCCCTCGCGAAAGCGAATAAAGCGAAGCAAGCAAGCGAATATCAAAAATGCGAGGCGACTCACCGTGTCGTTGCCCGGCGCCTCCTGGGTGTCGACGTCGTCCTCCCGTTGGCGAGATCTCTGGCGTGCAAGGCGAAAGCATGCAACAGTCCGGTATAGCAAGCGGGCACGGACAGGCAGGTATAGCAAGCAGGCACAGATAGGCAGGATAGCAAGCAGTCACAGATAGGCAGGATATCAAGCGATTAGGCCTTCGTGGTCTGCGATAGGCGACCGAGCACTCCGAGTTTGCACATGCAAAAACGGTAACGTGTGAGCTTCACGACGTTCGACTGGTGAGTGCCTCTCTTCGGCGTTCTCCGGCTCGCGCACCTGCGAAGTACGGCGCGAGCGAGTACCGAATTCTTCTCATAATTGGGGATGTCACCCGTGGGCGGGCAGCACGAGTCGGGTGAGTCGCGCGAATATCGACAAGTGTACTAATCGCGATCCACCGACGTTTCGCTAATAGGCGCGATAATTTAACCCGGTATAATTAATCAATACAAGAACCGTACCATTAACAATGTGAAACGACAACACGAAATCAATCTTATAATTAACTACTATTTACACTATGATACATGGCGGTGCGCCAAACAAATTTAATGTCAAATATACAGTCTTAATAATTAATTTTTTAAGGAAATTTATAGTTTTCAAAGGAAGAAAGTTCCCGAAATTATCGATGATTATACGTGATATAAAAATTGAATATCCCATTTGTTTTCAAACTTTATTCGCGGAAACCATGGATCTTTGAAGCCCCTTTGCACAATAGGCAACAGCGATAGCGATAGCGACAACGACAAGGTTGCCGACAAAGCTATAGCTGTTCCAAACAAATGAAAAACGCAAAACATTTTTAGCTTGTTTTTCCTTTGCGAGCATCTGGCGTTTTTGAGTGACCGCATACTGACTGTCTCATCAGAACGTATTTCATAGTGCTTGTGAGATATTTTACTTCCGATTTTTAGTTTCTTGCAATTTTTTATCGTAATTACTGAAAAGTGTTATCGGAATTTGTGACGTGAAGTGTGCAGTGATCTGATCTACAGTTTTAAAACGTAGTTTCAGAAATATCACGAGATTCGTGGAAATTTGCGGTGATTGCGTGCTTTCTCGGCGTTTTTTGTTCACAGCCGGGGGTTTGTTTTGGATTGTTGTTGGTATTTAATTAATCTTAGATAAAAATGGATAACAATAGTGTGAAGAAAATCACGGTATTCGACAGATGCGCATATAAAGATTGTAATAATGTCAGATCAGAGAACTGTAAACTGTTTCGTTTTCCACGGAAAACTAATACAAGATTTGACATTTCGATAAAAAACTGTGGTAAGTAAAAATACGAAATTCTTGACAATACTAAAAATATTTGACGATGATTACAATTGTATGTCTCTACAAAATTTGTATATAAAGTTCATATTCCGCGACCAACAGAATTAATCGAGCGATAGATTTTACGCAAACGGCGATGATCGAAAAAAAAACACGGTTTGAATAGCGCAATTATCGCGAGCAGCGAAAGCGTGAGCTTCAACAAAGGATATGTTTTCAGTACGGAATCGTACAATTAGTATACGGAAACACATATTTGTAATTGCACCGAAAAAAGACTTAGATCGAGTGCAACCCGCGTGCGGAAGTCCGAGGTTTTATTGTCGCGACATTTCTCGAACTCCGGACCCGGGGAAACAAACTAAAAAGTTTGCAGGGTTAATCAAACTGTCGACAGCCCGAGAAAACGGTAATTTTGACTAATGTCAACGGCTCAGCTGATCTCGGGGTCGACAGCCGATCAGCTGTTTTTGCCGACGTCTTTCGCTTTGCCCCGAGTGTTTACCTCGCGCATTGAGGCCTCGAGACACAGGGAAGAGCCGGCACAGGCAAAAACAAACAACGTTTTTAACCCCTATTTTCAAGGAATATGCCGTTTATTCTTGGAACGAAATATCTACTACATTTAATATTACGAAACAGAAATTATACATTAATATCTGAAACGAAGAATTTATTACTAATTTATTTCACGCGGTGTAATAGATTTGATTCCGAACACAGTCTTAAAGTTCAATGCTGACGTATTATTTAAAAATGCATTGTGTAAATATTTTTCAATATGTAATGAAAAGACTACATTTTTACATGTATTCGAAATATATGATGTATACACATAATTGCAGCATTTGAAGTTTTATTCAGATTTCTCGTCACACTTTTGTAAATGTTTTCCTATCGGAGTACTTGTTTTAGACAACATACATTTATTTATATTAGAGTAACAATATGTACACATAAAAAATAAATACAAACTTTATTGATTTATTTATATCTTAATGTCAAATATAATATTTTTGCAATCATTATTAAATAGTATTATTATACACAAGCCGACAAATTTCGATTTTTTTCACCCTCAGATTTCAATAATTGTTTCTGAAGGATTTTGACGTGCTGAAACCGAATCTGTTTTCCGAATTGCTTTATCACGTCAGGTTTCGGAGATATCTGTACATAAATGTGCCAAAAAGACCATTTTTCGGCTTATTTTAGGTTAAAATAACTATAAAACAATATGTGTTAAACTATGTTTACGACAAATTCGAATTCTGCAGGAAAAATTTATAGAAATCATACGTTCTACTTAAAGATATATAAAAAAATATTATCTCCAGGACGCTTCAATCCGCGCGCGAGTTGCTGTCCCGTCGGAGCCACTACGAATGGCTCGAGGTATTTTCAGCGTGAAATCTTGAATTTGTTGCTCTTTTTAAGGCAGATTAAAGTAGCATCATTAAAAAAAATTAATACTTTTTCCAAGCGTAAAAGAGGCTTTTTGAATTTCTAAATTGTACAAAATAAAAATTACTTTGAAAAATTTATAATTTTTTCACATACATTTAATACATTTCATTATAATTATTTTTCATCTTTCATAAAAGAGTGATTAGGATACCTCGAGCCATTCGTCGATCTGTGTGTTGTTGTTATTTGATTAATGAAATAAAATTTATTTACGCAACGTGTTGAAAATGCGTGATGTTTTTTTGTGTATATAAACTACATTTATGCTTAAACAGGTAATGAAAATTTAATACTTAAGTGGTCCCCGGCATCAATTCAAAAAGCAGAATTATGCGCAGATCACTTTAATAAACACGATTTTAAAAGCCGTACAAGGTTGCACATTGGAAGAAACCCCATACCATGAATCCCAAAGGATACTGGGCTTTCTCCTGTCAAGGATAATGATGAAAATACAACAGAGGAAATCATAACTATTAAAGAAATTGTACAAGAAAATGTCGTTGATCAAACAGATGATCAAGAATACACTCCGATGGAAGTCGATACTCACACCGACTTTCAAAGTAGAGATTGCGGAGATCCCTGAGAATACAAATGAAAAAATCGCTACAGCAACAATGACGACACCTAGGAAATGTTATCCTTCTGCAAAAGAACTTTTCTGCAATTTTGGAGATAAAATCGCAGACGACGATAAATGGCTCAATAATGGAAATCTATTTCCATTATTTCATGATAATTACTTTCGGGGAGAAGTAAAAATGACAGCAAACACTCAGAAAAAGCGAAAAGAAAAACAGCAAAAGAAGTCAGCCCCCAAAAAAATATATACTAAAGATGAAATCTCTGAAATCAAAAAATTAAAGAAAGAAAAATTGAGATTGAAAACACTTTTGGAAAAAAAAAGAAAACAAAAAAATACCACTGCTATGTTAAAACGTCGTCATATGAAGCTCTAAAAAAAAAAAAAACATTTGCAAACACAGTGTCAATGAATTTTTAGATGGAAAGAAGTGTCGAAAACCACTTGCGAGAACCATGATAAAACTTCAACTGCACAAGGGGAAATCAGAATATACGAAAGAAGAAAAAGATCTTGTAAAACACATGTTTTATTATTCCGCAAGTGGATATTCGCGAATTAGAAAAGCTGGATTAAATCTCCCGTCAGAATCTTCTGTCATAAATTGGATTTCTGAAACAGAAATTCGACCAGGATTCTGTGATAATATATTTTCAAAAATTGAAGAAAATATTTCCAAACTACCACTTTCTCAGACAGTTTGCTGTTTAAAATTCGATGAGATGTAGATAAAAAAATTTCAAGAATACAGCATAAAATATGACCTCATTGAAGGATTAGCAGATCTCGGACCCTGGGACGAAGCAATGAACCAGCGGTACATGTTTTACTATTTTGTCTTGATAGTATTAATGCGGAAAATCCTTGGCAACAAATAGTAGCGTACTTTTTGACCGGAAAAAATTCAACGCACAAGGAGATTGTTCAACTCACCGAGATATGTTTAGAAAAATTAAAAAATGTAGGGGCAAATGTACAATTGATTACATGTGACCAAGGTGGACCAAATAGAAAAGCTTTCGGTCAATGGAAAATTTCACCAGAAGAACCGTTTTTTTCATTGAACAATGAAACTTATTTTGCTTCCTTTGATTGGCCCCATCTTATCAAGCGATTGATTAGCCAATTGAGATCGCATAAATATATTTATATTAATGGAGAAGTAATTATGTCTTTTAATGACTTATTTGCAACGTGGCAATTTGACTGTCACGTTCTGACTGTTATAGTTCGTCCGTTTTTTGGTCAATGCATTTAAGCAATTTACCAGGGATTTGGACAAGTCGTGTGAAGGATATTATTATTATTTTTATTATTTGCGACCGAAAAGGTATCTGAGTTTATACGTATGGTAACGAGGATCAGCTTTATTTATTTGGTTATAATTAGGATAATCAACGTCAAAATTGACAGGAATAGGTTTAAAGGGGGGTGCGTTTTCTAATTGTTGCAATTGTTGGAGGAAGGGGAGAGGATCTTGATTAGAAATGACTGCTTGCTTAATCTGGAATCTGATTTGTTTAATACGAACGCGTCTACCTCTTTTCTTCGTCATTCAGCCGCGTTCACGAAAATGAATTTTAAGCTTGCCACACTCTTCGGCAACGCTCAAAACCAATCCGCCACACCCTCTGCTCGCCACACTTTTCGTCAGCGCTCAGATCGTCAGCGTAGAGGTCAAATTCACTTTCGGGAATTTGTCAAGATTATTGTCTGTTTCTGGAAACCAACTCCGTAATCGCCACGCTTTCGGCAGCGAAAGTACTGGATCGCCACACTCTTCGTCAGCGCCCCAGCACAGATCGCCACGCATTGTCAGCGGAAACTGCGAGTCGGAATCTCAGAAGTGACAGTGATTATTACGATCTCCAAGAATCAACCCCGTAATCGCCACGCTTTCGGCAGCGAAAGCACTGGATCGCCACACTCTTCGTCAGCGCCCCAGCACAGATCGCCACGCTTTGTCAGCGACAACTGCGAGTCGAATCTTAGAAGTGATCGATTTGTTGATTAAAAATACGAAATGAGATTCCAGATTTTTACACTTGTTTCTTTTTAACTTATCTTACCTTTATTCTATAAATTTCAATACAACTTGTGCGTGAACCGCGGTCTTATGAGGTATGGTAGTGTAGGGACTAAGTCCCAGGATTGAACGCGAATGCTCGAACTTAGCGTATAGCGGAACGTAGGAAATCGAACAAGGTTAGGAGAGAGTCTGAGAATTACGTCTAGTCAAGACCGAAGTTAAAACTTATCTGCTTTCCGCGGCGTTTTTCCGCCCTATTTATACCCGAAAAAGACCGGAATCTCCCGCGTGAGATTCCCGCCTTTTTCTTACGCGTCTTAAGGAGGGAGGTATTCTAGAAGCTTCTAGAACATTCTAGAAGCGTAGTTTCGGGCCCATCTGGCCCCCAGCCCTTCAACGGACTCCGATAAGATAATCTAAACATTTACACTAACCCTGGCCGTTTCCTCGGAATTCCGAGCCTAGCGTGCGTCGTCTAAGCCTTCAAGACTTTTAACGTGCGTCGTCGGAAATATAAAATTTCCGTACGTAACACCTTCCCCCTTAAGTCATACGTGGTACGTTATGTTGCCACGTATGAATATAAAATAGTATAATGTACTTATGCTACGCTTTGGATTAATTTCGCTCGCATTAATATTTCGCGCTTATTTCTATTGTCTTATTTTACGGTAGACGGTAGTAGAAGTTTGAATTTGTGTATGACAATGCAATAATAATGTATAAGAAAACGTATATAAGGCAACTAATGTTGTTCGTTTATGTTGTATAACGCGTCGCCGTTCATTAGGTATCGGTCCGAGGCTTATTTTATATTATATATATTTTTTAAAGAAGGGTAATTGTGCGCTTATAATTCAGAAGAAGCGTGGTGGATTCGTGTATAAATACCATATATTTAACCGAACAATAATACAGAAGAAGTAATAAAAAAAAAAATTACATATATGTGTGGACTAAAAAAAAAAAAAATTTATAAGAAAAGAAAAACGGAAATTATATATATATATATATATATATATATATATATGTATATGGAGTATATAAAAGTACAGCCTAAACACAAAAAAAAATAAGTAAAAAAAAATTATTACTAATTAAGTCCACTTTATCATTTTTTTTTTTTTTTTTTTTACTCGCGCTGGATGGGAGCACCATGTCCTCGACCAGCCATCCTCATTTGTATAATAATTTCAGCCATGATTCTGGCTCGCCCCCCTGTTACAGCTGGGGGATTGGCGAAGGGTCGCTCTCGATTCGCCAGTTCTTGCAAAAATCTGGCACGTCCTATTGCGGCTGGGGGGACATCGGGAACGTTGATTGGGAAGGGTCCCCCTCGACCTCCCTGTGGAAATTCTTGAGGAGGTCCTTCGAGCTCCTCGAGCAAGGCTTGGTTGAGACGGCCCGGTCGTCGAAGAAGGGCCCTTTGGAGCCTGGACCGTCCTCTCATGAGGTTTCCTATCAACTCGTGTGACAGTTCATCAAGTCCCGGCGCTCCCACGTGTCGCGCTCGAGGTGGCACGGCTAATATTTGTGGCTGCTTTTCGCCACATATAATTTCAAGATCCGGCAACCTCGACTGGTTGGGCATTTTAATCTAAATAACGAGCACATGATACTAACAATTCTATAATCAAACTTATTCTAGTGTATATGTGTGTATAATATAGTTGTTTACCTGGATTTATATAAGTAACGAACAATTATACGGCTTGTGCGCTCTTCGAGAGTCGAGATCGTACTGGCCAACGCTTGAGTTTTCGGATTTTACATTTATTCTTAATTTATGTTATTACTTCAGATTTTTCGAGAGGGAACAAAACGTGAGAGGGACAAACAAAAAAAAATTTTTTTATAGCTGTGGATACGTATTGTGAGCTCCGTTGCGGATACTAGATTTCGTTGCATTTTCCACATTGCCTTGCACGGCAATATGATATGAAGGAGATCGTAAAAGTTGAGTATGTGCGTGTGTGTGTTCGTGTTCGTGTACATGTGCGACATGTGCGTGCTCGGTGTCCGCTGCAGTGTTTTCTTGTTCGACCGGGAGCGGGGGTGCTCCTGCCTCTCTTCCCTGTTTTTTGTCATCCTTCGATGTCCCTCGCGCCAGATGTAGTAGTAAATTGGTCACCGAGTCCCACAGTGCTCCGACTAAATGTATTGACCATCCGTATATAGTGTGTAGTGCGTAACCGTGTATGATTGTGTCAATTATCAGCTTTGCCGTCCTTGCGAAGAAGTACATTCCGATTAATCCTGCGGTTGCATTGCCAAAAATTAAGAACGCTCCCCAGATTTTCCTCCAGGCGTTCTCTGTGATTTTCTGCAAGGAGTCCTCATCTAAGAGGTAAGAGAGTGATATTCCTTGCGTTATAATCGGTTCCCCTTTTACGCCTCGTGCTACGATGTTCAGTATTCCGACCTTTTCGGCGGGAAACATTATGTGATCCCTCAGTTTTTCGAGGTCCTGATTGGTGTAAATGCCGCTCGCAGCCAGGGATCCTGGATCGCTGTAATGCCAGGTAGGCTTGGTCATCGGTTCCATTATCATGGGCGCTTTGCTGTATTCTACGTTCGGTGTAATGCAGTACCATCCGTCGTTTAACTGGTACATTGTAGGAAGTATCCTGCTGCACGAGATTTACATTCCTGTTCTAAAGAGTATGTGCGTTCGGGGCGTCAAGAAATATGTTTCGTTTCTTTTCGATACAGGCAATTGTTGGTAACATTCTCTGGTTTGGCGTATTTTTACTTCCACTGGGGTGCATTTCGTTATGTGCACTACTTCTCCAGAAATCACGGCCATGTATTCTGGGCTTTTCATGATTTGGTACGCGAAGTCGTCGGGAGCATGCATCGCAAGGCTAAGCGCGTTTTTCATCACCTGCCGTTCCAAATTGCAGCGTTGTTTTAATACGTCTGTGTATAAGCGATTCATTTGTGTGCGAATGTGTCGTTCTACATAAACAAATTTTGAATTTACGTAGGCAAAAATATCTATATTTTCAATAGCTAACGGTCTTTTACGTGCAAGAAAATCTCCTTTATTTGTTTCTAAAATTACAAGTTTTGGGTGTTCTGTTTTAATTAGGGTATATCTGCAAAGAACCTCTTCGCCGATTCGCGTAAGTGCGAATGTGACATCTTGTGTCGACAAGGAATATAATATTTGTAGTTTATCATTTGTTTCGCTAACCATTTTCTTTGCCTTTCCTTCATACAGTACGTCATAATGACTGAATTTGCAATAATCATTAGGTATAGTTTCCCAATAAGTATATCTTCCTTCAATATCTATACAATTACCGTCTACATATTGACAAACGGTTCCCGTTCTTAAATGGATTTGATTCGTTTTAATACTAATTACTGCTTGATGAGTACTCAAGCTAACTGTTACTATTCCTTGTACAACCACATTTTGCCACGTACCATAAGGATCTGAATATTCTACTCCTGAACATTTTCCATCTGTCGATGCAGACCCCGCAAAAGTGATGGGTCGCGATGTCGTCTGATTTACTTTTAATCCGTAGATTACCTTATTTACGCTTAGGCTTAGTATCTGTGCATATTTTTACATTGATCTAACGTTGTGTCGACTATATATTCTGCATGCGCATTACTTACAGTTGCTACATGAGAATGCATTCCGCAAGAGTGAATCGTTCGTGAAATAGAAACTTTACATTGAATTACATTGGTTGAATCGTATTTTGACAATTGCAATAACTGAATACTTATCCCTTCTACATGCGGTTCCATTAGTGGTATATTGCATTCTCCTATATCTAATAGTGATACGGTCGTTATATTAGAGTTCGTTGTTCCACAATCATATCCGAGTATTTCGAAGGTTTCTCGTACGGAGAGAATTCCGATGACAGTTAGGCAGATTAGTGCCCGCATCTGTTTTAAATACAATATAAAGGATATCATTAGTAAATCTGAGATTGAAAATGTTTCGCGGTACATGTTCAATCTCTTAATGTTTCGTTTTACGAATTTTGTTAGCATGAACGATTCTTAGTTTTCCTTTGACAAAAACTTTGACATTACCGTTAGGTAAAATGTCCGTTATAATATGTGGCCCTGAATATTGATCGCCTAATTTTCCTTTCTTTGGCTCACTTAAAAGAAAAACTTGATCATTTACTTGAAATGCTTGAGGATTTATTTTTCTATCATAATAATATTTAGACTTTATTTTTGATGCGATTAGACATTCCCGAGCTAATTCTTGTAATTCGTGAATATTTGTCATTAATTGATATAAATAATCATCGTATGTTTTTCCTTTTGTTTCGTCTGTTATTTCGCTGGATGGTTGTCTGGCTAATTTTCCAAATACCAACTCGTATGGAGTATATCCAGTTGATTCGTGAGTACTTGTATTATATGAAAAAGCTGCGAATTCTAATAATTCGTCCCATTCTGTAAATTTATTTACATATTGTTTCAAATATTCGACTAATACTAGATGCGATCGTTCTAAAGCTCCATTAGCTTGTGGATAAAAAGCTGTAGTTCTATATTGTTTAATTTTAAATTGTTTAGCAAATCTTTTCATTAAATTACTCATAAAATTCGTTCCTTGATCGGTTAATATTATTTTATGTGCTCCAAATGTGCAAATAAAATATTTTAATAATGCATCAGCAACTTGAATAGCGGTTATTGATCTCAAAGGGATGGCAAGGAAAAATTTTGTAAGGTGGTCTTGAATTGTCAAAATATAGGAGTTTCCTTTTGTGGTTTCAGGTAATGGTCCTACTATATCCATTGATATTTTTTCAAAGGAAGAAAAAGGTGTGTCGGTGATTAGCATAGGCTGTTTTGTTTTTACTCTAACCAATTTCTTAGTCTGACATTGTAGGCATTGATTAATATAATTTCGAATATCGGTTTTAATATTATTCCAATAAAAATTTTGTCTGACTCGATTGTAAGTTTTAGTTACTCCTTTATGTCCACCGATTTTTGATGAATGAGCTTCTTCTATAATATCTTTACGTTTTTCAATTTCCGGAATTGTTACTAATCCATGACAAATTATTAATTTAGTTGAAGTTCCAATAATTGATTCCCGAATGTGACTTACGACTTCTTCCCACTGAATATCACCAAATTCTTTAGTTTTTGCTATATTTATTATTTCAATCGATTTCTCTTTTATTATTTCCCGTAACTTAATTGCAAATCTCTGTAGTGATTCTCTAGTCATTTTTTCTTTAATATTCTTTTTACATATTAAGATCAAATGAATTCTATTTCCCCTTTTAACAATTTCGATGTTTCCTACTTTACTTTCTTTAATTTTTGGTATCAAATTTTGTTTTTGAAGTTGTTTTGATCCTTCGTCACAAGGTTTACCGTCTGCGGTTAAGAAATATAAATAATTTTCTTTTCGCATAAAAATTTGATCGCGACTATTTATTATACTATGTTTCTGTCCACGTGTTATTATTTGTCTTTCAATTTCGGGTGTCGGGTCATCCGTGTCTAATTCATTGTAAGTTGCGTCAACGTCTTTGTCGCTATTGTCTCCTTCTTCATCTTCGTTTTCTTCTCCGGAGTCGTCATTGTCAGTAATCTGGTCATTGTTTTCGTTGTCCTCGGCTATTGGGATTGAATCTTCACAATTTTCTTCATGCAGAGTTTCGTTTTGATTAATTTTATCGTCTTCATAGTCTTCTGCCAAATTATTTATTATTTGTAAAAGATTAGGTTGTATACTTATTGGTGAGGTGGATAAATCTTCGTCAATGTGACTGTCGCTGCTTTCCAATAATAGTGGCTCTATTTCATCTTCATCTTCTCCTTCAGATAATGTATTTTCATTGTCATCTTCAGTTTCAGATAATTCTGGTAAAGTGTTAGCATCATTATTATCATTCATTCGATTCATCGGTTCGTTATGTATTTCTGCGTGAACTACATGCTTGTAAAATGGTAATTCCTCCAGTTCTTTCTTAGTAAATGGTACGCTTTCTCCTTCTGAAGTTTCCATATGGCGCGTTTGCATCCCCGCAGCCATTGGCTCTGGCTCTTCTCTCATTGTTCCTCTTCTTGGTGAAGCAGGTATAGGTTTCGGTTTAGCGTTTCTCTGTCTCGCTTCATCGTCATCCGGACATTCTTCGATTTCGTCGTACGAGGGATGTATTGGATATATACTTGTCGTAGGATTTCTTGACAAAGCATCAGCATTAGTATTAATTTTTCCTGGTTTGTAAATTATTTCGTAATCATATTCGGCTAATTTAATTCTCCATCTCGCTAAACATGATGTGGGGTCTTTCAATTTATGAAGCCAAGTTAATGGTTTATGATCGGTTATTAATTTAAATTTTTTACCGTAAAGATATGGTCTAAAATGTTGTACAGCGTACACTATCGCTAATAATTCCTTTTCTATCGTTGAATAATTTTTCTCGGCATCGTTTAATACTCGAGAGGCATAACTTATCGGTTGATCTTTCCCTACCTGTCCTTGACTTAAAATCGCGCCAATTGCAGTCCCAGATGCGTCAGTCGTTAAAAGAAAAGGCTTAGTAAAATCGGGGTATTGTAATATCGGTTCCTGACAAAGCGCGTTTCTCAACACATTAAAACTTTCTTGTTTTTTATTTCCCCAGTTAAAATCAATGTCCTTTTTCAACAAATTAGTTAGTGGCTTAGCTATTTTTGAGAATCCTTGTATAAATCTACGATAATATCCAGCTAATCCGAGAAATTGTTTTACATTTTTCGCGTTTTTAGGTATCGGAAAATTTTGAACTGCCTATATTTTTTTAGGATCTGGTCGAACTCCATTAATATTCTATCCATTAGTCTTTGGAAAGTTGCAGGTGCATCTTTAGACCGAAAGGCATGCGATCCCACTCGTAATGTCCGTATGGTGTTGAAAGGCCGTTTATGACTATCGTCGGGGTGCATTTGTATCTGGTGGAAACCCGAAGCCAAAGATCGAAAAGTATTTTGCACCGCCTAACTGATCTAATATTTCCGTTATATTCGGAAACGGGTACGCATCACCTATTGTTTTATCATTTAGATCACGAAAATCTAATACCATTCTCCATTGTTTATTTCCTTTCGAGTCTGGTTTTTTAGGAACTATCCACACAGGCGTATTGTATGGGGATTTCGATGGTTTAATTATATTTTGATCAAGCAATTCATTAACTTGCCTATTTATCTCCTCCTTATGGATTACTGGAAATCTATATTGTCGTGTGTGAATTGGTATTTCGTCCACCGTCGGAATTCGGTGTTTTAAAACATTCGTATGATCGAGTTTTTCTCCCGGTAAATGAAAAATATCCGCATTTCTTTCTATTAGTTTCACGACATGCAATCGTTCTTCAGCATTCAAATGCGTTAATTTTAGCAATTGCATTATTTTATTTTTCCTATCATTTTGTTTCATATACAAACATGATCTCGAACTTGATTTTCTAGATTTTTTGGATTTAGGAAATGAATTAGGATTAGAATTAGAATTAGAATTGGAATTTGAATTAGAATTGGAATTAGAATTTGAATTCGAATTTGATTTAGAATTTGAATTAGAGTTAGAATTGGAGTTAGAATTCGAATTCGAGTTTGAGTTAGAATTTGAATTTGAATTTGAATTAGAATTTGAATTCGAATTTGATTTAGAATTTGAATTAGAGTTAGAATTGGAGTTAGAATTCGAATTCGAGTTTGAGTTAGAATTTGAATTTGAATTGGAATTCGAGTTAGAATTAGGATTTGGATTAGGATTCAAATCTGAATTACGATTTTCATCCGTCTCAAACTCATATATTTTAATTGTAGGAATAAACACTTTTTCCTCTTCATCGTTAGTATTTATTACTTGCAGATATGCTTTCGCATCTTGTGCTTTAACTAAGGCGTTTCCTAAGTAAACACCTTTCGTTACGCTTAACCGCGGTACATATCCTTCTTTCAACTCTGGATTTGCGATATTAACACGCATGTACGAAATTGCTATCGCAGGAATAGTAAAGATTTCTTCTTTTTCTTCAAAAGGTATACTAACGTTATGCCATTCTAATTGATTTTGCTCATAATTAACTTTTGCTCGAAATTGCTTAAAGAAATCCGAACCCAAAATCCCATTTTGCGGAATTGGAAAATTGTTTTCGACTATATGAAAATTGACTGGACATCCTAAGATATCTACCTGTGCCAGCCCTAAGGTGGTCACATGGTGCGTCGTAATTCCACTAAGTCTTAAGATTTCCTTTTTATCCACTATGGTATCGGGAGTAACGGAATTCCTTTTAATAATATTCGGCCTTGATCCACTGTCTACTAAAAATTTTAAATTTTTTGTAAAATTTGAGCCTGTTAATTTTACTGACGGAACGTCTTCTATTTGAGTTATGTTTATTGCTCGGTAACCGACTCTGGTTCCCCTGCTACTATTCGAGTAAGGCGTGTCTGCGTGTTTCCCGGGGCTGCCCTTGTCCTCGCGGGAATTCGCT
Source organism: Temnothorax americanus (assembly GCF_048541705.1). Taxonomy (NCBI): domain Eukaryota; kingdom Metazoa; phylum Arthropoda; class Insecta; order Hymenoptera; family Formicidae; genus Temnothorax; species Temnothorax americanus. The sequence goes on from NW_027509290.1 coordinate 121,556, forward strand.
CGTTTCCCTGAGGTTGTGAGTTCTGGCGGAGACTGTTATTATATGCGCGTCTACGACACTCTTCTAATGTATGACCGGGTTTCTTGCAATATCTACACGTTACCGTTGCATTTTGATTGTTGAAACCTTGATTATTAAAAGTTTGACTGTTTAAATTTTGGTTGCTAAAATTTCGGTTGTTAGAATTTTGATTGAAATTTTGGTTGTTAAAATTTTGATTGTTGAAATTTTGATTATTCGGATTCTGGTTGTTAAAATTTTAATTATTCGGATTCTGGTTATTAAAATTTTGATTATTCGGATTCTGGGCACCCGAGAACGATAGCTGTCTACGGTTATTATTATTATAGTTATTGTTGCTGTTAACATTATTTCGCGAATAACCGGATCCATTTTGATTTTCGTTATTTCCTCGGAGTTTATTGACCTGCCAGCATTTATCTGCTGTGTGCCCTTTTTTATGACAGTACTGACAAACGACGGTCTCGGCTTCTACATGGCACGTCGGGGCCTTCTTTTCGGCGGGCGCGCTTTCCACGAGCATAATACGTCTTATCATGTTTATTGTTTCTAATTCCTTTTCGGCTTTTATCGCGCGGCTCTCGATTTCCTCGAACGTACCTTCTTTTGATATTACAATTTCTTTATTTAATCCGCGTAAGAAACTCATTTTTAAATGTTTCTCGATTGAATTTTGGAATTCGGGGCTTAGTAATCCTGTTTCTCTTTTCTGAGCATCGAGTATACGCTTTCCTAATTCTCGGACGCGATTCGCATATGTAACTACTTTTTCATCTTTTTTTTGGCATAAGTAAGCTAACCGTCCTTGGGCTTCATAAACTGTTTCTCTAGGACCGTATTTTGTTCTTAAGAATTCTACCAATTCTTGCATGCTGTTAAATGTTTTCCCGAAAATAGATCTATGCGCATCACCTTTTAATTTATTACGTACTGCGCGAACCAGGTTTATTTCTTGTGACGGTACAACCATGCTGAGTGCTTCCTCGCAACCCTCGACAAAATATACGAACGGAATATTTCCTCCATCGTAACTCGGCACGGCCTCTAAGGCATCTTTAATTGAAAAATGCAAATAGTTACCTATTGTTCCTTTGTTAATTACCATTCCTGGATTTTGTGGTCGACTAGGTGTGGTCGATTGATTTGCTATTGTCTGCTGTAATTGTTGAACCAATTGTTTGTTATGGGCCATGGACTTCTGCAGCTCGTTGATTTCCTCATTTATGCCTGCATTTCCTCCCTCTGCTTGATCTTTATGTGGCGTGCGCGTCGTCATGATTTTTCTTTTTATTTTTTTTTCACACAACTTTTTAGTATCCCACCGCTGCCACCAAATTTATGTCACGTTCTGACTGTTATAGTTCGTCCGTTTTTTGGTCAATGCATTTAAGCAATATACCAGGGATTTGGACAAGTCGTGTGAAGGATATTATTATTATTTTTATTATTCGGGACCGACAAGATATCTGAGTTTATACGTATGGTAACGAGAATCAGCTTTATTTATTTGGTTATAATTAGGATAATCAACGTCAAAATTGACAGGAATAGGTTTAAAGGGGGGTGCGTTTTTTAATTGATGCAATTGTTGGAGGAAGGGGAGAGGATCTTGATTAGAAATGACTGCTTGCTTAATCTGGAATCTGATTTGTTTAATACGAACGCGTCTACCTCCTTTCTTCGTCATTCAGCCGCGTTCACGAAAATGAATTTTAAGCTCGCCACACTCTTCGGCAACGCTCAAAACCAATCCGCCACACCCTCTGCTCGCCACACTCTTCGTCAGCGCTCAGATCGTCAGCGTAGAGGTCAAATTCACTTTCGGGAATTTGTCAAGATTATTGTCTGTTTCTGGAAACCAACTCCGTAATCGCCACGCTTTCGGCAGCGAAAGTACTGGATCGCCACACTCTTCGTCAGCGCCCCAGCACAGATCGCCACGCTTTGTCAGCGGAAACTGCGAGTCGGAATCTCAGAAGTGACAGTGATTATTACGATCTCCAAGAATCAACCCCGTAATCGCCACGCTTTCGGCAGCGAAAGCACTGGATCGCCACACTCTTCGTCAGCGCCCCAGCACAGATCGCCACGCTTTGTCAGCGACAACTGCGAGTCGAATCTTAGAAGTGATCGATTTGTTGATTAAAAATACGAAATGAGATTCCAGATTTTTACACTTGTTTCTTTTTAACTTATCTTACCTTTATTCTATAAATTTCAATACAACTTGTGCGTGAACCGCGGTCTTATGAGGTATGGTAGTGTAGGGACTAAGTCCCAGGATTGAGCGCGAATGCTCGAACTTAGCGTATAGCGGAACGTAGGAAATCAAACAAGGTTAGGAGAGAGTCTGAGAATTACGTCTAGTCAAGACCGAAGTTAAAACTTATCTGCTTTCCGCGGCGTTTTTCCGCCCTATTTATACCCGAAAAAGACCGGAATCTCCCGCGCGAGATTCCCGCCTTTTTCTTACGCGTCTTAAGGGGGGAGGTATTCTAGAAGCTTCTAGAACATTCTAGAAGCGTAGTTTCGGGCCCATCTGGCCCCCAGCCCTTCAACGGACTCCGATAAGATAATCTAAACATTTACACTAACCCTGGCCGTTTCCTCGGAATTCCGAGCCTAGCGTGCGTCGTCTAAGCCTTCAAGACTTTTAACGTGCGTCGTCGGAAATATAAAATTTCCGTACGTAACATTGACAAGCAGTTAAATACTTCAAATTTATTGAATCACATAACTTACACGCACTTTTATCCCAACAGTTTTGAAGCCATGAATGTCAAAAAAGCTTTTCAAATGTTAAGTGCAAGATTCGCTGCAGCAATATCGACAGCAGGCCAAAGTAATGTATTGAAAAGTACTTCATGGAAAGCATCCGCGAATTTTGCTTACAAAATGAATAAAGTAATAGATGCTATGAATGTATATTGTTTAAATAATTGGAAAGGAGAAAAGGGACCGTTATCAGATAATAATACAATAGTTGAAGAAACATTAACGTCTTTTATTGAATGGTGTTCAAACTGGAGTACTTCTCCCAACAAGATAACCAGACCTCCGTGCTTTGATAGAATGATTACAACTGTACGAGCAATTTTATTAATGTATTGTTCTATCAAACAACTCCCCCGATGGGTTCCTACCTTGCCGAAGCCTCGGGGCGGGTGTTCGTGGTTCGCGGGACGCGGGGGACGACGGGACCGCTCGGCGGACCCGGTGTTCTCGGGGGCTGCGGGTGGCCGCCCTGGGGCGGGTAGGGGGCTTAAGGGCGCCCCCTGAGCGGGTGATCCCCGTGCGCGCCCGACCAAAAGGAACCCCCCAAGCCAAGGTGTGAGCAGCCGTGCTGATGGCTGCGTGGCGCAGGGGGTGCTGCGTCACTAACGGTGCCTCCCGGAAACCGGGCGACCTCCGGGAGAAACCCCTTCGGGGGCAGCCAAGCCCCGGGCATTCGCGGCTCTGCCCGGGTGAGATCGCGCGACCGCGGTACTCGTGGGAACAAAATTCCAAATAAATTAAATTTAGAGTACGAGGAGGTCCTCCAGGGCGTGGCCACCTTAGCAGGTGGCGAGCGACCTGAGGAAAATAGACCGGCTAGCTTGGGGAAGGAGCCGAATGAGGCCCAACCACAAGCTGGTAAAAACCGGAAAAAATTTAGTGGAGCGGCACGTCGCCGCTACAAAAAACAGAAGCAGATGGAGGGGAGCAGCGGCGCTGAAAAGCCCGCTCCAGAACCAAACTCTGCTTCTGCAGCAGCGCTGGAGACGGGGGAGCGAGCTTCCGCTGGGACGGGCAAACGTCCCAGATCGGAACAGAGCACACCCAGTCCCAGCATTGCACAGCTGGACAAAAGGCCTAAAATCACTCCAGATCAGAGGTCTTTTGCCCAGATAACATCCGGCCTAGTGAGGGTGGCCATGGTTCCCATGGAGTATCCCGAACGAAAGCTGGACGAACAAGAGGTTGCTCTCTTGAAGGAAAAGGTGAGGGGAAGTATCCTGAGCATTGCGAGGGGTACTAAAGCTCCCACCTTCAAGGGCACCTCAGATAGGGACGGTGCAGTCATTTTTAACTGCACCGATGTAGAAACCGAAGGGTGGCTTCGAAGCCTAACTTCGGTAATAGACCTCAACGGGGTCCGGCTGCGTGCGATGCGGCTCGATGAGCTGCCTAGGCGGCATCGAGTGGTAGTGCATGTAGAGGACCCTAAGATGCCTGTCAAGGAAGCGATAGAGCTACTTGACAGACAAAATGAGGGTCTCCAAGCCGCGGATTGGGTGGTCGCGAGGGGTAGCGAAAGTAGGGATGCTACGAGCACCCACTTCGCTGCCCTTATTGGGGAGGGAGCGTTGAGTGCTCTTAAAGCGCTCAACTTTAAACCCTTCTGCGGACTCAGCCAGGCGACAGTTAGGTTGCCTGGGGGGGACCGCAGGGGGGAGTCAGGAAGGAAGGAGGATAGATCGGAGACTGCCTAATCGATGGCAGGCTCTAAAATCCCCTTCACTCAAATCAAATTGCATCACAGCAAAAGCGCCTCGGCGGTTCTAGCCAGGTGCGCAGCTGTGATGCACACAAAGCATTTATTTCTCATCCAAGAGCCGTGGCTCGTCAAAGGACACATTAAGGGCCTTGGAGATTGTGGTAAATTGTTCAAAGCAGACAACACAGAAAGACCAAGAGCCTGTATTGTGGCGAAAGGTCTGGATGCCTGTCTATTACCACAATTCAGCGACGGCGATTTAGTAGCTGTAAGGCTGAAACTCAATACAGACGATGGAGGGGTCAGGGACCTGATAGTGGGGTCTGTTTACATGCCCTACGATTCGGAGGAACTACCCCCCCAAAGAAACATGATAGAGCTAGTAACTTATGCGAAGGAAAGGGGACTAGAGCTCCTCTTGGGCTGTGATGCGAACTCACACCATTTGGTGTGGGGAAGCTCCGACATAAACCCAAGGGGGGAGAGCCTACTTGACTTCATCATGAGCACTAACTTACAAATCTTAAATAGAGGAACAGAACCCACTTTCCTGGACTCTAGAAGACAGGAAGTGATAGACATTACGTTGTGCACGAGGGGTGTGGTGGATCTGGTGGCGGGATGGAGGGTCTCAAATGAACCTTCAGGGTCCGACCACAGACAGATCCGCTTCGACCTTGTGAACTTACAGAAAGATGAACAGTGGGGGAGAAACCCCAGGAAAACAAACTGGGAGGGCTTTAGAGCCGACTTAGTCAGTCGGATAAAAAATGCGCCGACCAAATTCCATACAAAGGAGGACCTGGAGATCGCAGCGAGCTTCGTAAGCGACGCTGTCGGGGAATCCTTTGAACTAAATTGCCCATTGAGGCCAAGAAATGCCTCGGCCGGTGCCTCATGGTGGAATGCAAAGCTATCGAGGCTCAGGGCCGGGGTAAGTAGGCTCTTCAATAGGGCTAAAAATGTAAATACGTTGGAAGCTTGGGAAAAGCATAAGGCTGCCCAGCGAGACTACAAAAAGGCGATAGTCAACGCCAAAAGAACGGGGTGGAGGAGTTACTGCGAGGGGATTGAGAGTGCTCCAGAAGCATCCAGACTCTGCAAGATCCTCTGCAAAGAGAGTGACCCACAGTGGAGCTGTCTCAAGCTCCCTAATGGAGAATTCACAGAAACAACTGAGGAGACTTTGAATCATCTCATGGAGGTTCACTTCCCGGGATTTCAAAAATCCTCTTCAGCCACGGAGAAACAACGACTACCTAGGACCGTTTATAAGCCCAGGGCCTGGGCGTTGGCGGCAAAGGTAGTTTATCCACAAGCGGTGGAGTGGGCGGTTCGCTCCTTTGAGCCCTATAAGGCTCCGGGACCGGACGGCGTACTCCCTCTGCTCCTACAGGAGGGACTCGAAGAGCTGGTAGGCCCATTGACTAAAATCTTTAGGGCAAGCATAGCTCTGAGACATGTCCCGCAAGCATGGAGAGCCACTAGAGTGGTCTTCATACCTAAGCCTGGCAGAAATGGACACATTAAAGCCAAGGATTATAGACCCATCAATTTGACCTCTTTTCTATTAAAGACCTTGGAGAGGCTAATTGATAGGTTTCTCAAAGATGGACCATTAGCGGACCACCCTCTAGCCAGTGCTCAGTATGCCTACAGGGAGGGCAGGTCTACGGAAACTGCCTTACACCACCTGATAGGCAAGATAGAGACGCAGCTGGAGGCGAAAGGATACGCTATTGGAACCTTCTTGGACATCGTAGGGGCGTTTGATAGCACCTCGAACAAGGCCATTAAGGAAGCAATGATTGCACATGGGGTCCCGGAACCGCTAGTAGACTGGGTAGAGGATATGCTGGCGGGGAGGAACCTAACAGTCACGCAAAGTAATATTAGTATCACTGGTAAACCAAGCAAGGGGTGCCCGCAGGGTGGGGTTCTGTCCCCTCTGCTGTGGTGCCTAGTAGTCAATGATCTTTTAGTGAAACTACAAAAGAAGGGGTTCCTGACCTGTGGCTATGCGGATGACGTAGCTATAGTGATCACAGGATCCTTCTTAGATACCCTAAGGGACCGCATGAAAGATGCCCTAAAGATCGTCCAAAAATGGTGTGAGGCCAAGGGATTGATGGTTAATCCATCAAAGACAAATATAATGGTCTTCACTAGGAAATACAAACCAGAACCCATTGAGCCTCTTAAGCTCTGGGGGAAGGTAATCCCCTTTACAACCTCAGTTAAATACTTGGGACTACATATAGATACCAAACTTAACTGGAAAGTACACCTTGCAGAGAGCAGGAAAAAATTCTACACATGCATGTGGATGTGTAGAAGAGCCATGGGAAAGTCTTGGGGCATCAAAGCTCCCATAGCACTATGGTTGTACAAAGCGGTACTGTTACCGAGATTACTTTATGCATCTGTGATCTGGTGGCCCAGAACAGAGAAAGTGGAAGCAAAGAACCTTCTGAAAAGCCTACAAGGTAGCTACCTAAGGGCTGCAGTAGGGGCTATGAGGACTACCCCCACAGAGGCGCTAGAAATTGCACTCTGTGTGTCTCCACTGGACCTGGCCATGATAAACTCAGCAAGGAACACAGCATACAGACTAAAGTGTCAGGGAGAATGGAGAAATACAGGATTGGGACACACAAGGCTCGACCTGTTCCAGAAACACCCTTTCTTTTCAAAACAAGATAGAATTCTTAAAAAATACCAGTTGGTAAAGCACTTCAAAATACGAATACCAACTAGAAAAGACTGGTCTGACCTGAAGAGAGTCGGGGATCCCAATGTGGACCTATGGTTCACTGATAGGTCAGGCATTAATGATTGCTTCGGGGCAGGATTCTACGGGCCGAAAGAAAACCACAGGGAAAGTATTCCTGTGGGAAGCCACTCAACTGTTTTTACAGCTGAAATACTGGCTATCCTAAAGTGCACGGAATACCTGCTAAACAAAGATACAAAGGGAAAGAAGATAAACATCTGCTCGGATAGTAGAGCAGCCATACAAACGCTGGCAAAAACAACTACTGAATCAGCATTGGTTTGGGATTGCATGCTAGCATTAGAAAGACTATGCGGACCTAACAAAGTCACGTTAGTATGGGTGCCTGGGCATCAAGGAATACCCGGGAATGAAACCGCAGACATGCTGGCCAAGAAGGGAGCTAATGAAGCACCAATTGGCCAGGTGACGGGAATACCCTTTGCAGTAGGCAAAGAAATCATCAAAGGTCGCCTGAAAAGGGAACACCTGGCCAGGTGGGAGAAGTTAAAAACCTGCCGCCAGGCCAGGACTTTGATGAAAGACAGCAGACCAGGTAGGGCTAAAGAACTACTGGCGCTAAGTAAACAGAAACTGAGAATGGCGTTGGGACTGCTCACTGGTCACTCTGCCTTACTCAGAGCACACCTTTTTAATCTCGGGCTTGCGGAGCAAAAGGCATGTCGCCTTTGCGGAGACGAGAAAGAAGACAACGTACATATAATATGCCAATGCCCGGCATTTATATGCAAAAGATACAAAACCTGGGGGAGTATGTTTTTAACCCCCCAGGATTTAGAAAATGCTAGGGTTACAGATCTGATAAACCTGGTACAAGGTTCAAGACTGTATCTCGAGACCTAGCAAAGAAAACGAGTGGGAAGGCACAGAGGATCAGCTAGATCTAGTGGCCGATAGGGACCTTGGTGGTACCTCCCACTTCTGTACTACTACTACTACTACTTCTATCAAACAAAAGTATAATCCAGACTTCAAGCTCGCCACTGCACTGTGCAACCAGGATTCCGTAGAGCATACATTCGGAAAAGTTAGAGGACGCGGAGGATTCAACCGTAATCCCACTGCGAGAATGGTACGGTTAACATTACGCCATATTTTATCAAGCGGATATATTTATGGAAGCAACAGAGGCAATGTAATTTGTCCAGAAACTTCTTCGTTAACGAATGGTACGTCGATAGTCCGTGAAATAGAAACTAACACTGTCCCATTACAAGAAGAACTTACTTTTCCAATTGAAATGGATATTGACGACGGTAATGATGATCTCATTGCGACAGCTTTTGAAGAAATTACTAGGTATTTAGAACAAAACTCCGACAATCCAGTAATGAATACGATCGACGAGAACAACTTCAATTCACCAGGGACATATGAAGGAAATGCAATTGCATATTTTGCAGGGTATATTGCTCGCTACTGTTACGAAAAAACTAAGTGTGACAGCTGCCGTGAAACAAATATGAAAACACCGATGGAAGGATTAAACGATAATGAGATCTATATTCAGCTACGTGAATATGAACACAAAGACGAAGAAAAACCTGAAGTTGAATGGCTATCAAGACCAACGGATACATTTTTGAATATTGTTGCTCTTCAACTTAAAGCATTGAACTCATGCTACGAAAAGTATTGGCATTTTAAAGATGTGAAGAAAAAATTTCTTGAAATTTGTATAAAACACGTCCAGCATGCAGATGAACATTGGTTTGACCAGAACAACGAGTGTTATCCACATAGAATCCAAATGTTAGACTTTATGTTAAAAGTCAAAATATATGCAATTGCAAAAAAAAATAACACTGGAGGAAGCGAAGAAATAAATACAGCATCTAGAAAATCAAAAGAAATTAAGACAAAATGTCAAAAACTGAGAAATATAAAACATATGTAAAATATATTATGTCCCAACTTATGACTCAAAGTTTTCCACTTAAATTAATTTTTACATTTTAAGCATAAAGACGACCGTCGTAATAAGCAATGTTAAAATGCATTCTGCGCTCACCGCAGTGACTACTGTCAAAATGCATTCTGCGCTCGCCGCAGTAACTATATTGTCAAAATGCATTTTGCGCTCGCCGCAGTGACTATTGTCAAAATGCATTCTGCGCTCGCCGCAGTGACTACTGTCAAAATGCATTCTGCGCTCGCCGCAGAGACTATTGTCAAAAAGCATTCTGCGCTCGCCGCAGTAACTATATTGTCAAAATGCATTTTGCGCTCGCCGCAGTGACTATTGTCAAAATGCATTCTGCGCTCGCCGCAGTGACTATTGTCAAAATGCATTCTGCGCTCGCCGCAGTGACTATTGTCAAAATGCATTCTGCGCTCGTCGCAGTAACTATATTGTCAAAATGCATTCTGCGCTCGCCGCAGTGACTATTGTCAAAATGCATTCTGCGCTCGCCGCAGTAACTATATTGTCAAAATGCATTTTGCGCTCGCCGCAGTGACTATTGTCAAAATGCATTCTGCGCTTGCCGCAGTGATTATTGTCAAAATGCATTCTGCGCTCGCCGCAGTGACTATTGTCAAAATGCATTCAGCGCTCGCCGCAGTAACTATATTGTCAAAATGCATTTTGCGCTCGCCGCAGTGGCTATTGTCAAAATGCATTTTGCGCTCGCCGCAGTGACTATTGTCAAAATGCATTCTGCGCTCGCCGCAGTGACTATTGTCAAAATGCATTCTGCGCTCGCCGCAGTGACTATTGTCAAAATGCATTCTGCGCTCGCCGCAGTAACTATATTGTCAAAATGCATTCTGCGCTCGCCGCAGTGACTATTGTCAAAATGCATTCTGCGCTCGCCGCAGTGACTATTGTCAAAATGCATTCTGCGTTCGCCGCAGTAACTATATTGTCAAAATGCATTCTGCGCTCGCCGCAGTGACTATTGTCAAAATGCATTCTGCGCTCGCCGCAGTAACTATATTGTCAAAATGCATTCTGCGCTCGTCGCAGTGACTACTGTCAAAATGCATTCTGCGCTTAGCGCTGTTTATAATGTGCAAATAAAATATACGCTCGCTCATCTATCTGCATTAGTGTCATCTTGTGCACTGTGTTCATACAAGAATTCGTGCAAATGGAGTAAATTGCTACCTATATGTGCAGATGGGTGCATTTATATCTTACCGTTTAGAGTACAAAATATCTATTCTCTAATGGGTAGATGTGATTGCAACCAGTCTGTAATACACAACAGCGTGTTTATAATCCGGTAAGTAAATTAATAGCAAATTGTTGCCAATTTGGCATTAAACTCACTTTTCTTCACTAAAATGAAAGATTATTGTTACAGGATCGAAATATTTCTGTATAAACATAATCCTTTATTGTAAGTTAATACCGCGGTTCAGAGATACACTTTTTGAAAAATTAGAAACGATAAATTAAAAATGTCTTCGTAACATTCTTTGCAGTGTGTGTGTGGAGATGGGTATAGTATCGGTATTGTTAAATTGATTATCAATTTAATTATGTGATTGTACGTTTCAGTTTCAGACTGCGTTTCAAGATTGAAAGTACGGCGCGTGTAGTTGACGAAGCGAAAGAATATACTTTTAAAATTCACACGAAAAGTTGTTACTATATGTATAAAGGAACAAAATTCAGCCTGACCGTATTTGGCAGTTTAATTTGATGAAAATATTAATTTTATGAAATTACCAGGGAAATCACATAAAAATTTATTTAAAATTTTAATATTGTTATTTTAACTATTGTTATTTTAATATTGTTATTTTAATTAATTTATTTAATATTTAATATTAATTAATTAATATTAAATTTATAGTATTGATTTATATAACTAATTTTATTCTGTCTTTATATATAGAAAAATATACACTCAGTCTTAGCATCAGAGTAGAATGTAACGCAGCTGATGAACAGTATAGATAAACTGAATAAAAATCTTAATTATTATAACATAATAATATTAATAATTAAGATTTTTATTCAGTTTGTTAATTATCTATAACTGCATAACGTGCAGTTTACGCCAAAGCGGTTGTTTTAACGCGAGCGATATGTTTCGTCGACGGATGATTAGCTAATTATGATTGTATACAGAAAGTGCATATTTACGTAAAGTATCGTTGCCTCGCGAATAAAGTCAAAGAACCGTCGAGAAGAGGAAGCTCGCGGTGCTTTCATTTCCCTTCCGAGTGCGCTTCAATCTTTTATCCGTTTTCGTTCTCGTTTTGGTTTTCATTGTTAGTATGCGACAGCCGTTACTGCACTTCATGAAGGGTATCATTGATTTGTCGAATAATACATAAGCAAGAAATGTCTTTTCTTGTGCTTAGAAATCCAAACAGATTTAAAAACAGTTCTGATTTCGAGAATCATAAAGAAATTGTATTGTGTTACTTTCTTTCCATCGCGGCGAGTACCTAATCGTTTTTATTTACAAGTATACATATAGTACTTGAAAAGAAAGGAAAAAGGTGATCGTCGCGTTTTTTTTCACAGAAACGGGCAAACGTGAAACTGTGTTCACGTTGCCCGACTAAATCAAACTCGGATGCTACAAGTATCTAGTTTTTATCCATTGGGACTTTAGGATGCCGCGAATGCTGATGATATCAAGAATAATTATGAAATATCTTAGTGGAGTACGTACATCTTTTTTCGGCTTAAAAATGAAGACGATGACGACGATGACAATCGAACGCTTCCGTTCTTGTCCCAAAATTGTTTTTGTTTTCTCTTGTAGCAAACGTTTCGAGGAATTTACGACGGTTCGTTAGCATATGTCTCGCGGTAATTAACGATTATACGGAGCCGCCATATTTTCCACAACGCGTAGGGAAAAAATTGAATAGTTTCTAATATGTATTCAAAGAATGTTGATTCATCATATTATTCTTTCAAACTTGCTTTCCTCCTTTTGAAAATTTACACTAAAAGAAACTTTTGTTACATATTACTTTATATTGATTTTTTTTACATCTTTATTTCTTAAAAAAGAAACAAAAACCGTAGAAGAAAATTATTAAACTTATCTTTATTGTGTTAGGAATTTATTCAATTTTATCGCTACGTGTCTCAGGTTCTTTTGTTAAAAACAAAAAATTAATTTATAGCTTTTGATTTTACATATAATTGTTAAGGCTATTTCGACCAATTTCAAATTAACTTAATCGTTGATTAGTCTATTGAAAATGACTAATCGCATTTATTCATGAAACAAATTGACAAATGCGATTGGTTATTTCCAATGGACTAATTAACGATTAAGTTAATCGGAGCTTGGTCGAAGTGGTCCTTAAATTTCAGTTTTGTCAGATGCGATTTGTGCGAGCTTATTTCGTAGAGCAAATATTTTTTTGTGTTTTCGAGAAAATGTTTATCCGATCATTAGCGAAGCGACGCGATGCATTTATATTCGATCACGAGGGACTATGCGCAAATTTTCGCATTGTTTGCAGATTTTATAACTTTATTGATGAATATAAGATCTAAGATCTTTTGCATAATTGATTTACGACTAAACTCGCGCTTTATTGAGGCTCAGATGTACACCCGTCTGTATCCCGTCAATAAAAATCTGGCAGCAAAACGTGTATGAATTCATTCGTTTAGCAAAGGATGCGCGTTGACCTTAGAAGCGCACGTTGGAATTTCATCCAAAAGGAAAAAAACTTTGTCGCGTTTTTTAATTTTTCTGATTTTCAAAATGAATTCTTCGTACGTGTATATTTTTTCGTGCTCATAATATTATTTGATTTTTGCAGATTAATTTTCTTTTCATGAAATATATTTTGGCAATTATGCCGTCTATAGAAAGAAATCTGTCGGACTATGCTAACTCGGATTACGTGCGTTTCTGACGTTTAGATATTAGTGAAATTCGATTAGTAATTGAATTCTCTTAGAAAACAAAAAAATGACCTGTCTCGTTTCTTGATAGAAATTCGAGATGCTAAATACTAATTTATTGGGTGCGTTCGGGAAGACGCTATTAGTGCTATTTGCTTATTTTATCCTTGTTTTACACCTGATGAGCGATAAAGATAGAATGATGCAATAGCGCTAATAGCGCGCTTCCCGTACGCAGCCATTGTGTTATAAATTCGACGTTCGCTTTTCGCGTGAGACTAGCATCGGCTTCCTATCTTGCTAAACGCGCCTTTTTCAGTCGAATACGTTTTTTTCATTATAATATAGAAAGGAGAAAAAGCTAGGGATAGGTAGACATACATTTTGTACGACAATATCGGGGGTTTATCGTTTGTACGATTATTTATTCTCTGAGCCCGGAGCCTCGTCCACGATAACGATATCGCGGACACGGGATGTCTCCAGGATCGTGCTCCGATTACTTTTTACTAAGAATAATTCTGCATAAATTTTTTTTGTGCCTTTATATCATATGTGTTTTTCAAGCAAAGTTCATTTGCAGAATTTACGCGATGGAAGATATATATATACATATATAAACGTTTATATTTCCCAACATTTTATCAACGAAATAATAAATAGAGAGTTTCCTGTCCTAAATAACATTGCCGTTTTTCATTCTTCAAACACCCTAGAATCCTAACACCACACTTCCAAAAAATCCTGATTTTACCATACTAAGTGTACGCTACCCAATGTACTAAGAGAGAGAGAGAGAGACAGGGATGGAGAGAGGGAGAGAGAAAGAGAGAGAGAGAGAGAGAGAGAGAGAGAGAGAGATATTGATTGATTGATTTTTTATTATGCCCAAGCAAAGCTATAGGGCAAAGATACAATATAACAAAGACATAGAATGCAACATAATATTAACACAGAAAAGAAAAGTAGAAGCATGATAAATATATTGCATCATGAGTATTACTTAAAATTAATGCTTAACTAAAAGAACAACAAGGCAAAAGCAAAATACTGAACTTACTTAAAAACTAATAAAAGTGCGTAACGCAAAATAAACTAAGATTATATATATATATATATATATATATATATATATATATATATATAGTATCATGACAAATTTTATACATTTAAAGAAATAAAAAACAAGAAAAATGTTGACTCGGCGCCATATTAATTAATTTAGCAAACAGGATTTACTTAAATCGATTCAAGTCGGATACAAAATGAGAAAATAAAGATAACTTTGGTAGCAATGAATTTTAATTAAAATGAAATTGATAAAAGTAAATAAAATTGATAAAAAATTAACATACTGCCGAGAAAGCAGACTGCATCCGCAAGAGATTGCAATGTGACTTCGCCGTCACTAGTATATGCGCATTTGTGCGAATCATTTTGGCGCATCTTACATCCCTTTTTATTATGAATATAACCAATGTTTTGTTTATCAATGCTAGCGGGCGAAATTGTAGTTACAGGCTCTCGGCGATTTTCCACAAAAGGAAGTTGCTGCGTTTTTTCTTTACAAGGCAAACGGGCATTTTTTGCCGGTACAGGGATAAATGCCAATTTTAGAATCGGTGGTACTACAAGCTGTGCTTTTTTTTAAAACTGCATTATCTTCAGTATTGTCAATAACGTTATCAAACCGTTTGTTTAGCTTTTTTTTTCTTCTACCTTTTCCTCTTTCTTCTGCGTCTGAATGCAGCGTTGAATTTGGATTTTTTGAAAGTTTTACGAGCATTTTCATGCCTTTATTGTAGTTATCTGCAATCGCACAAATTTAAAATAACGACATCAATATGTATATATATATATATATCTATATATATATATATATGTCAGAAGGCAGTTTTGTGACGACAATTTTTCATATAACATGGCAGTTTCGACGACATTTGGAAGTTTTAACGACGGTCGTCGAAAACACCTCGGTATAAAGGCAGTTTTGTCGATAGTTGTCAAATCTACCTTTGCATGGCTATATATTTGCGTGGCTATAGAAGGGTAGTTTTGACGACTGTCGTTAAAACTATCTTTACACGGCTGAATATATATAAGAATATAGAAAAATTAATTTGAACGACTGTCGTCAAACCTACCGTTATTTAACTGTATATATATTTATATACAGAAAGGCAGTTTTGATTACTGTCGTCAAAAATGCTTTTATATATTTTTTTATATATATTTGTAGGTGTCAAAACTGCCAATAAATAAAAGATGCCGAAATTGTCATTTATCACTCATTTTAAAACATAACTGTTAGTACAAGCTAATCCGTTCTAACACAAAACTTAAAAAATATAAATAATTAAACTGAAAAAGCTTACATATGTCTAAAGATAGTTTTTGCTTTTATATTTCACTAAAAATATTAATGTACATTTGCTTTTTTAGAAAATAGCACATTATATTCCTCTTTCTAAAATTTTTTCTTGTTTTCAAATAAAATACAGAAATGTATAATATGGTTTTGACTTACTTTTCTGTTATCTGTATTGGCTTCATTAACTACACATGCCTATAGAGTGTAAAATAGAGTAATTATGTGTACAAATATAGTACAAATCATTTTAACAAAATGAGTTATATAAAATTAATTAAATACAAAGTGTATTTTGGCAACAATAATTATCAACTGTATTTCATGTTGCATTGAGTCATTATAATAATCTTTATATTCTAACAATACAATATACATTATGAAATGTACTATTTCAGGTGTCATTTGAATAAATTGAACTAGAAGAAATCTTTTCTCACATGTCATTTTTA